>NC_142679.1:7085971-7251804 GCF_964200805.1 Pocillopora damicornis | reverse complement strand
GACTAAAGAGCTGTTTTGTTTGACCCTTCCCCGAAGACCAATCCAGAATGGTTAAACCTAATAGGAGCACATGGCTCCTTCTGGCACAGCTCTGCGGATCACTAGAGTACGCACGCTTCCTCATCTCGTCACGGTACAGCACCAAGAGGAAGATGAAAATGTAACTTTTATGTTCTGAGTCTAACAGAACTGGAGATATCATTAAATGTTTCACGTACACTTGAGTGAGAAAAGAGTGACATTCATTGAAATTCCCTTGCATCACTTTTAGACAATACTGCACAGTTAATGAAAAATTTGAATCCGCACCAGCATTGTATTATTCCTGACATACTGCGGCTCACGGATCGACTCAATTGGTGCAAACTCAACATATCCATACCCCTTGTAGTTGCGCGGCGCTGTGGGTCTTTGGAAAGCCAACAGGTTAGGCTTGGCCACCAGGGTCTCACTGATGTGGTGACGGTATTCAGCGCCATCAGACTGATCCAAAATGGACAGAGCAATTCTTCCCGTAAAGGGCCATTCCAGAATGCTGTCATAATCTCCCTGCATCATATGAACAAACAGCGCCACGTGTTTTCCAACACCACTATCCACACCGTTCAGGTTGATCCTCATACACAATTTATAGCCGTAAAGACTGGTGTGGAAGGACGGGCTGTGGATTGCTGTCATCACCCCACTGAGGGCATCTTGGCGGCACTGTCGATAGTTATCGATCTTCCAAATATATGATCCGTTGCACAAACGCCCCTCAACTTCTGACAATTTTGTTTCATATCGGTTGAATCTGATGAAATAACAAGAATTATATATTAACACTAGTATATCGAAATCTCAAAAGAGTCATATCTTGGGGATAATGGGTGGGTAGGGTTGTGGGGACCTTGCAACACTAAGCAGGCTTTGCCTTGCCACGAGCGACAAGAATTTTCCCTTTCTATGGAAAATCTCCAAATGAGGTCTGCCGTATTTACCTTGGGTTAGCCCTATATTAAAAATCCTAATAACCGGGATCGTCTAGTTACTTGGTCACTGTAGCAAGTCCTGAGTTTGATATTTTCCCGTAACGACCTCACTCTTAGTTATCGAGTAGTGACCACCACTTACTGTGCTCTAGCTCTTAGCCAACCAGAGCACGTGATATCAAACACGCGTCACCATATTATAATTTCCCGCGATGGATCACGTAGATAATGGTGGGAAACGTAGACAGCTTCTAACATAGAAAAAAAGTAACCGGTTTTCTCCTTTGAGGAGAAAACCGGTAAGTCACATGACCACGTTTCAACGTGTCTTCTATTAATGAATATACATGGTAGAAGTTTTGGATTTACCGGCTAACATTCTCAGCCATTCGTGAAATTTTTCTAAGGAGACCAAAAAGTACAGCTCAGGGGCGGCGAGAACGACCCCATACCCTTTCGAGTTTCAGGTGAAGACGTCACCATTCGAAATTCTTTGAAAAAGGACTTTTTAAAGATTTTTTATAAAGTCGATCTTCTAGATGCCCACACACCAAAGTAAACGGGTGTAAATCACCAAGTTAAAAAGATAAGCTGCACTAAGAGATCTGTCAAGAATCCTTAACAGATAAATAGCAAATATCTCACCAAAGGTGGTCATTTACGAAGAAGGCGATGACGAAGACTGAAATATCCCGAACATTGCATTCCATGGCATATTACGTTTTCTTTTACCAAAAGGCCCCAAGCTTTTGAACGTGCGTAAAGCTACTCTCTGCATGCAGACTTAAGCTGTTGATACTAGAGAATCTGGATGAGATTTCTGATGCTAAGTTCCAATATAACATGAACAACACTCAAATATTATCCAAAAATACGGAAATCACATGTACTCAAATTGAAAATATCCTCTTGAGGAAATACGTTTTAGCACCCAAGCGTTTTACAATTTCTTAATTGCCCGATTGTTTCATTAGAATTTCGCTCAATTTAAGTTTTCGTTGCTATTGTTGTTACGTTGATTTCTCGCGCACTTAAATTTTTATTATTCTTTTCTGATTGTTACGTTAGTATCTCACATGATTAAAGTTTTCCCTATTGTCTGATTGTATCGTTAGTATCTCGCGTGCTTTGATGTTTCGATGTTGTCCGATTTTTACGATAGTATTTCACATGCTTAAAGTTTTCGTTGTTGTCTGACTGTTATGTTCGTTCCTTGGCACTTAAATTTTTAGTTCCAGTCCGATTGTTACGTTAGTATCTCACGCACTTAAAGTTTTCTCTGTTGTCCGAATGTTACGTTAGTATCTCGTGCACTTCAACTTTTTGTTGTTTTCTAATTGTTAGGTTGGTATCTCGCAGAATTAAGGTTTTAGTTTTTATCCAATTGTTTCGTTCGTATCTTGCGTACTTTAATATTTCGTTGTTGTCCAATTGTTACGCTAGTTTCTCACACGCTTAAAATTTTCGTTGCTGTCCGATTGTTAAGGTGGTATCTCACACGTTTGAATATTTGTTTCTCATCCGATTATTACGTTAGTATTTCCGCGACTTTAGCTTCTTTGTTCCGCTTGTTTCGCAAAAATTTCGCGCAGTTTAAGTTAAAAAATTTTCACCTGCGCCTAAGTTAGACAAACCACATATACACTGAAACACATTCTCAAATTCCTTATATTTTTTATTTCTCTAAGTATGTAGCGAGTATGTCCTTCAATATCTCCCAGATTTCCCTAAGGAACACATCTGACAGACTTGAACTGCTAAATAATCGCACCTGCGCCTTTATCACACAAAGCCTTCTGGTTCGTTGTTACATCAGTAGCGCACGCTTTGTACGTTGTCCTTATTTTTCAGTTATTTAGTTCTTATCTCCCAATATCATTTGACGGTTACTCAAGAACCTTGCGAACTGTCATCGCCTGGCTTGTTGTACTTTTACGAACGTATCTCCTGCACTGTTCTTATTATGGTTTGTTTTATTATTTACAGAAGCATCACGTGCACTTTTTGTTCTTTGGTTTGATCGTATTCACAGTATCACGCATATTTAACGAACTGTTTCATTTGTTCCTGGTTTGTTTGGTCGAGATGAGAATTTAAATTTTTAAGTTACTCGATTTTCACGCGAGGCAAAAATTATACTCGAATGTAAAGCATACCAGCACTTATCCAGTACTAAGATAAAAACGCCCCCTTCCTTTGTTGTTAATGTTGCAAGGTGATCATACTTTCCTTACCCCACGCTTTATTTTCACAGAGCTTGGTGTCGTACGTTTACTGAGTAATACTTCTCCTTATGTCTCTGCCTAACTTTCTACTTGATAACATGCAGATGATACACCATCGATTGTAAACTGGTATTGATTCTGATGACTTATTAAATGAAATAAATAATAATATACATGACTTACCTTAACATGTCTTTGTTATTTTATGAGTCATTAAATGACGATGTAAATCCCTAGTTTCTCTCCTACCTCATGCTTCAAGCAAGATATACTTACAACTGTATACTCGAACTACTTCAACTGATCAATTCGATATACAAATATACAATAAATTTCCTTAGAAACTATAGGAGATTGTGTCTAAGTATTAGTAATAAAAAATTCTGGAGTGACTCATACCTCAGAGTCAACTCTTGGATGGGCCTTTCCTGTCGCATACGAGTCTCCTCCAGCTGCCGCTCCAGATGATGTATTATATTACTCAGCTCAGCTACCTTGTGCCTCAATTCGTCCAGCTCTTCTCGCTGAGTCTGAGTCCTGCTTGACAAATCATGTAGATATCCTTCTTGGCTCGCTTGCTCTCGAGGAAATGCCCCCACCCCACCCCTAGTTCGCCCAGTACCACCCGCAATCCTCTGTCCTTCTGTGTTATCATTGCCAGACCCAGTTGTCATCAACTCACCAAGTTTCTTGGCCATATCCATTGTGTGGGTAGTTATCTCCTCAGCAACATGTTCAATGACTCCTAGCCGCTGACCCTGAAATATTTGAAAATTTCCCTTGGTCAATCACGGAAAACAGGAAATGAGGATTGAAGTAGTTCAAGGGCATTGGTCAAAGTGAGGTTTCGATTAATGAGAAGTGACAAATCGATTATAAATACTCCACAAGACTTCCCGTATATAGTAGAATATCAAATGCAATCAAATGATCATTCGATTGACAGATAAAGGACTAACTAATTGACAGACTGACTTAATGACTGGCCGACTGACTAGCTAACTGACTGACAGACTGGCTAGCTGACCAGAATGAAGGAAGAAAAAACTTTCACATGTAAAGCATACTGGCCGGGAAATATCTCATACTAATTTGACTAACTGCCTACCTGATAGACTGGATAACTGACTGACAGATTAACAGACTGGCTAACTGACTGACTGGCCAACCAGTTGACTGGACAAAAAATTGAAATTGATTGACGGTGTGTGGTTTGTTGTGTGTGTTGGGAGAAGTCCTTGCCTAATAGGGTTGACATTTAAGGAAGCTGGAAAGTGTTTTCCGCCATTAAAAGCAAATATCCTACAACAAAACATTACAAGATTGTTGATCTCGTCATAAGGAAAATTTTCAACACCTGGATTACACTATTGTTAAACAATTTTTAAGGGTGTTCGCGGGGCCTCATCTGTTGTCATGGCAACAGTACAGCAAATGACCCAAAATAACCTCGAGTTATGTGAACAATGTGGCGTAGACAAAATCTGTATCGGACCGGACCGGATCACGGATTGCTCGTTTCGGTTTGGGGATTTTACATGGTTTGGAATTTCATTTTCGGTTTTCGTCAAAAATACAAACGGGTTTTCGCATTTTTTCCCGGTTCGACTTCAATCTGAGCGGCAATTAAGCGCCTCCACTGATCTCGAACAGCTCGACTCAACGCAAATGTTATCGAGAGGAATGCGTGACAAAACAAATGTCGCTAAAATAACTTCTCGTTGGTCGAATATCGTAGGGATCCATGGGAGGTCACGCGTCTCGAATGGCACCCAGGACTTTGACCTTGCAATGCGAAGTACTAAGGTTGATCGGTTTGCGAACTATAGCTTCCAACGTGCCTCACGCACCAGCAACTTGAGAAGCTCAAAGACCTTAAGAAACAACTGTGGATTGTATTGCGTTTTTCTCACCTGACTGATGAAATGATACGTACCTCATTTTAGGTCATTATAGAAATCACCCAAGGTCATTAAAGGTCATTCTAGAAATCACTAAACGTCATTTAATGTCATTTTAAGTCACTCTAGAAATCACTAAAGGTCATTTTAGATCATTCTAGATATCACTCAAGGTCATTTTAGGTCCTTCTGGAAATCACCCAAGGTCATTTTAGGTCATTCTAGAAATCACTCAAGGTCAATTAAGGTCATTCTAGAAATCACTCAAGGTCATTTAGGTCCTTTTTGGTCATTTCAGAAATCACTCAAGGTCATCTTAGGTCATTCAAGAAATCACCCAGGGTCATTTTAGATCATTCTAGAAATCACCCAAGCACATTTTAAGTCATTCTAGAAATCACTCAAGGTCATTTTGGGTCCTTTTAGAAATCACTCAAGGTCATTTAAGATAATTCTAGACACCACACAAGGTCATTTTAGGTCTTGTAAAATTGCGCCAGCGTGTGGCTGCATGATTTTAGGTTCTGTAACTTTTAGCATTCCTAGCGTTTCTTAGCGTTTCTTAGCATTTCTTTTAGTTAGAAGTCATATTGTTCTAAGTCTTAAATATGCTAGTTTACTCCAGAACTCTCTCATTTCACTGCGTAACTGGTACAAGACTTCAAGAAGCTCTCAGCGCCGCTTCATGGATCAGTTGTTCGACCAGTATCGACCGAAGTTTGGGAGAAGCTTGCATTCCATAATTTGCTAGCTAGCACAAGAGGACAGCGAGGCGGAAACCATCTCAGAAACCGAAGGTCCATTGCTATAGTAAATTTTATTGCCAGAAGTGATGGAGCGTCAAACCCAAGTCAGAAAGGATCAAATCGTTCGAACTTATAAACCATTCACATTGACACCTCTAGAGCCATGACCGCGACAACAACAACAAAAGAACATCAGTGCTAAACTTCTAATCTCCCGAAGTCTAAACTTAAAATTGCACATCTTAATGTAAGATCATTGAAAACAAGAAGCCATTTGCTGCAAGTGCGGGGGTTAATGCGGGAGAAAGATTATGACGTCTTCGCTGTTTCAGAGTCCTGGCTCAACTCGACTGTGACGAACGCCGATGTTGAAATTGACGGATATAAATTAACTAGATTGGACCGTCTAGGAAAGAGTGGAGGCGGAGTGTGCGTATATACTCGCTCATCGCTCAAAGTTAAACGGTTAAAGGACATGTCTGAGATTTCGGAGTCAGGATTTCATCAGTTATGGATGCAAATTCAGCTGAAGAAACTGAGGTCTATGTTACTTTGTGTGGCGTATAGACCTGATTATTGTCCTTTACCTTGTTTTGTCAACAACTTTATGGACAAATATACTCAAGCGCTTACCTTTGTAAAAGATATACTTGTTGCTGGTGAATTAGTTTGCGACATGTTGAAACCACGTTCTCCTGAAGCTAATGCCCTCCTTGATTTGTGCAACAGCGTTAATTTAACTCAGTTGATTAAAGAGCCGACACGGGTGACTGAAAATGCGTCAACTCTTATTGATGTGATCATGACCTCCAGTAACAATATAGTAGAAGATAGTGGAGTGGTCGTATCTCACATCAGCGATCACTTTCTAGTGTATACTTCTTTGAAACTCAAGTTGCCTAAGTCTCTATCTAGCTCTGTGAATATACGATCCTACAAGAATTACAATCGTGATAAATTTGTCGAGGATCTCAAACAAGTGTCATGGCATGAGACAGCCCTTGTTGACGACGTGAGTAAAATGCTTGATCACTTCAACACAAATTTTCTCAATGTGCTTGAAAGTCACGCCCCTATTAAAACAGTGAGGATCGGACCCCGTTGCTGCCCTTTTGTCGACACGAAATAAAAGAGCTTATGCGTAGCAGAGATGGCTTATTAAGAAATGCCCGTCGCACTGGTATGCCTTTGGATTGGGAGTTACACCGTGATTTACGTGAAGAAGTGAAGACTAAGTTAAGAGGGGCGGAAAAAGGATACATACAGGAAGAACTAGAGCGCTCTCAGAACACCAGGTCGAAGTGGAAGGTTATTAGAAGTTGTATTCCTCGAAGGGAAACAACTCAGCAAGTATACACAAGAGACTTGAAGGAGGTTGCTGACGAGTTCAATTAATTCTTCACTTCTGTGGGTGCTAGAGCCTCCGAGGCTTCCAAGTCCCTGTTAGACGTCCACAATCTGGCCCCTCTATTGGCCGTTGTTCCAGATAATGAAATCTCAGAAGTGGACAAGTTTTGTTTCCATCCAGTGTCTAGTAGGGAGATTCAGAAGATTGTGATGTCTTTACCATCAAACAAAGCCCCAGATCACGATAAAGTGTCAACGTCTGTACTTAAGGATGCTCTTCTATGTATTCTTCCAATTCTTACAGTTATTGTTAACCGTTCCTTATTGACCTCAGTTTCCCGTCAGCCTGAAAAAAATCTGAGGTCGTTCCATTATTGAAAGAAAGGGACCACGAGATTGTTAATAAAAATCGCCCAGTCTCGCTTTTGCCTGTAGCATCTAAAGTGTGGGAACGAGTAGCTCTGAACCAGCTGGCCACCTACATGAATAACAACAGGCGCCTCACTGAACATCAAAGTGGCAATAAAAAATTACACTCATGCGAAATACTTTACGTTATGACGACAGATAAGGTAATAGAAGCGATGGATTCGAAGAAATTGACCCTTGTGGTCTTACTGGATTTGTCAAAAGCCTTTGACAGTATTGACCACTGCAGACTTCTCTCCAAACTAAAGGCTCTTGGAATTGGTCGTACTGCATTAGAATGGTTTAGAAGTTATCTAACCGGGCGCCAAAAGTACGTCAGGACTGGGTTCTGAGACCTCGAACCTCGGCCCGATCACTCATGGAGTTCCACAAGGCTCGATACTGAGGCCGGCCCTCTTTAACCTATACATAAATGATTTACCAACCATCCCGGAAAGTGGCTCATTGGAATCATTTGTTGACGACTCAAAGCTGTACTTGTCGTTTCCTGTCAAAGATGCTACCGCAGTGGTGCAGCTGATAAACGAGGACCTGGCTAAGATCGCTACGTGGTGCTGTTATAATGATCTCCTCATCGATCCTAATAAGACTAAACTCTTAGTGATGGGAAATCGCCAGATGCTAAGACTCCCCAAAGATTTTCATGTCATTTTACTTGGCAAAGTTACTCCATTCAACTCAGCGAGGGATCTTGGCATAGAAATGGACGCTACGCTAAGCTTTGACGAACATATCACAAACACTGTCTCATCTTGTTTTGAAGTTTTTATATGAAATAATTCATATTTGTACTGCGGTTGTAGATGAAAGTGAAATGTGATCATCGCAGTAAATTTTCCAATTTAAGCAATTGGAAAGAAATTGGAAAATTTACTGCGATGATCACATTTCACTTTCATCTTGTTTTGCTAGCTTATGCCAGATTAACAGAATTAAACATCTTTTTGACTCAAAGTCTTCGGAGAATGTTGTCCACGCTTTGGTATTTAGTCGATTGTTTTATTGTTCTCCTGTATGGTCCAGTACATCAAAGAAGAACGTCTCCAAACTGCAAAGTGTTCAGAATTTTTCTGCAAGAGTTGTCACAGGCTCGAGAAAATTCGAACACATAACACCTGTCCTGAGGGTCTTAAATTGGCTTCCTGTTAGTAGTATGTTGAAATATACTGTTGGCATTCTCACGTTTAAATGTGTTAATAGACTAGCGCCTAGATATCTCTGTTCCCGCTTTGTCACTAGGGCTATTGTACATGATCGAAATACTAGAAATAAGAACAAATTAGATATTCCGGGATACAAATCTGCTGCTGGGCAGCGATCTTTTCCGATCAGTAACTATGTGGAACTCACTGCCGACTGCTATCACTGATTGTAATAACCTAGCAATGTTTAAAAGGAAATTGAGAGATTATCTTTTCCGATTGTATTTTTTAAATAGTTAAATGTATCATTATACGATGATTGTTACATATTCACAAATTAGGACTGAACGGCCTTTTATTGTAGATAATATTCATTTGTAAATTAGGATTGATAGGTAGTTTTCCTATTGTAGACAAAAACCAATGCGTTTGTGTAAATTAGGACAGAAAAGCCTTCTTGGAGTCCTAATGAAGATCTTACTCTTACTCTTATTGAATAAATCACCCAACGTCATTTTAGGTCATTCTAGAAATCATTCAAGGTCATTTTAGGCCATTCTAGAAATCACCCAAGGTCATTTTAGGTCATTCTAGAAATCACTCAAGGTCATTTTAGGCCATTCTAGAAATCACCCAAGGTCATTTTAGGTCATTCTAGAAATCACTCAAGCTCATTTTAGGTCATTTAAGATCATTCTAGAAATCACGCAAGGTCATTTTAGGTCATTCTAGAAATCACCCAAGGTAATTTCAGATCATTCTTGAAATCACTCAAAGTCATTTTAGATCATTTTCCAAATCACTTGAGGTCACTTTAGGTCATTCTAGAAATCCCCCAAGGTCATTAGAGGTCATTCTAGAAATCAACCAAGGTCATTTTAGGTCCTTTTTGGTCATTTGGAAATCACTAAAGGTCATTTAATGTCATTTAAAGTCACTCTAGAAATCACTCAAGGTCATTTTAGGTCATTTTAAGACATTCTAGAAATCATTCAAGGTCATTTTAGGACATTTTAGAAATAATTCAAGGTCGTTTTTGGTTGTTAGGACATTTAAAGTCATTCTAGGTCATACCTTGTTTTAGTACCTAACTTCAGAACATGCATTAAGGCCTATTTACACGGTACGACTTTGTCGCATGCGACAAGCTTACGTCAGGCCTACGACATGACTTAGGACAATTTACACGCGCACGACATTTTCACCTACGACATGCCAAAATCGCGTGCAATTCCACTCGTTTCGGCCGCGGTCATTGTTTCAATAATTTGCAAGAGAAGGAAAAGAACCTCTTCCTCGCTCCACAGTGATATCATATTCTCTATTTCCTCCGCCATTTTGACGCAGGAAAATTTCACCTTCCTCCCCTACTCAGTAGAAATTTGTCACAAAATACGTCATTTTCTATCAATTTCGGCTACGATTGTCGCAGCGTTTAAAAACATGTTTTAAAATCCTACGACATTTTTCGTGACGTGCACGACAGTCGTAAGCGAGTGGTAGGTTTAATTTACACGATACAATTCGTGCCGTAGGCCTGTCGTAAGCTTGTCGCATGCGACAAAGTCGTACCGTGTAAATAGGCCTTTGTGAAGAAAATCTCTTCTCAGAATAACCCCTTACACCTTCTCATCTATTGACAGGGAGGAGAATTCTGTCCAGCCCTCGCGAATGTGCAAAACTGATGTCCAACTCCTCACCAGAAGGCAGCGTTATTTATCTAGATTGCTCATTCAATTTTGGAACCGTTGGAAAAGTGAGTACGTGGTGGATCTAAGGGAGCACCACAGGCCTGCTAATGAAGGTGCCTGCGTCGCACAATCAGTTGCACCAGGTGATATTGTCACCGTGATGGAAGAGGGGAAGTCGAATCGTAGTACTTGGAAACTCGGAAAGACTGAGGAGGTGCATCCTGGAAACGATGGTTTCGTTCGAGGAGCTACTGTGGAAGTTGCTTCGAGCAATGGCAAACGAAAACGCCTGAGACGACCCTTACAAAAATTGTTTCCGCAAGAAGATCGAGAAGTTGGGGGTATGGAACAAGTTCCAGAGGTAAATACTTTGCAAAGGCAGAGGAGGAGTGCCGTTACCTCAGGAGAAGTTAGAAGACGAGAAGTCGATCAGTTTCTTCAAGAACAAGAGGACTCCTTTTAAAGGAATTGATCGAGGGGTGGAAGATGTAGAAAATCTCTTCATTTTTCTAACTATTAAGTTACAATTTTTCTCTTCCTCTCTCCCCTTAGTATTCTTTTTGCATTCACGCGCGGTGCACGTGATTTCACAAATTGGTCAATCACGTTAAAGAACTCTAACCTTGAAAAACTGACGTGGACATTTTTCGCGTACTTTTAGTTTGTTTTCGCGGAGTTTTAGTTGTTTTTGAGCTTTCGTTCGCGTAAATTTGTTACTCCTTGGTTTGGAATTTAAGAAGTTTCGGAGTTTTTATTTTAGTTAAATGTTGTGGTTCATTTAATAAGTTTAATATATATTTTCTGCGGAGTTTGGACCCTAGTCTCTTTTTTCGAATATGGATTTTTTACACATTACTGACTGGCGTAAAATCTTACGCCAGTAAAATCTTGAACCAGCCGCGTTGGATCTCAGCATGAACCGTCATGATTAGTTCGAGTTTTTAACAGTCTCGCCAGTTTGGCTACATTTTTCATCATCCCTGTTTTGTTGTTCTGTTTTGTTTTTGAACACGAAACTGTATATACTACACGAGTGTTAGCGGTGTTTGATATTTATTACCGTAAGCTTGCAATTTAACTGAGTGTGCAAAACCTTGAAAATTCGGACTGTCCATTTTGTTTACTCTTTGAGGATTTTCGTCTCTGCTCTGCTATTTGTTGTTTTCGGAAATTGTAACAGTTATGATTTATTGGTAACGGGACTTTGTGTCGTCCAATTCTGTCTGTAATCATACTCATGATCAACAAATCAGACTTCCGCTTCGCGGTCATCCGATTTTGTTAATCAGTCATATGACTACAGACCGAATTGGACTCCCCTCGGTCCTATTAGCATTATTAATTACAGGAGTAGAATCTTACAGTATGTATGTTAATTTGTTTTCGTTTTGTTTTGTTTTATTTGTTTCTGTTTTTTTTTTTTTTTGGGGGGGGGGGGAAGGGGGAAAACTAGGTAATTTTCCCTAGATGAACATATAATAACTTAGTTGTCAATAACATGTATGTCACACTTTGACCATCGCATCCTATATCTCACCATGGAGATCTCATTCCAATGTCCAATATGATCGCAATCGAAGTTTCGAATACGCATTGACATGCATTTAGGTATCCAGAAATTACCGGGATCAAGCTATTTAAGATTTTACGCTAGTGACTGACGGGGCAATTTCATTTAGTCAGTAATGAATATCCTGTAAAATTTTACGCAAGTAACTAACGGCGTAATTTCATTCAGTCGATGATGTATGTACTTCAAGATTTTACGCCCGTAACTAACGGCGTAATTTCTTCCAGTCGGTAGTATATATACTTTAAGATTTACGCCAGTAACTAATGGCGTAATTTCTTCCAGTCGATGATGTTTATACTATAAGATTATACGCTGTTAACTAACGGCCGACTTCGTTGTTTTTCACTTACACCACGCAATTTCGCGGGAGTATCGCGTGTGGGATACATTTATTTGGATCCTCTCTCCCCCGTATAACAACCCCTTTCGAACTTCCTTAAATTCAGTGAAGTGCAAAATCTAAAGTAATCCTATTTAAGTGTCAGTGTACAGTAAAAAAAGGGATATTCCCTACATACAGTTTCAATTTCATTCAATTCAATTCAATTCATATTCTTAATGTTAAAAAAAGGAAGACAAAATTTGGCCTCAAGTTCAAGCCCTCTAAAAATGGGTATTACAACAGGTTTCAAGGTACTCGAGAAAGAGACGCAGAAAGTGTTATCAAAACAGTTTTTACTCACATACCTCAAATGGACACCCCACGATGTAGAAAGGACATTTCAATTCCACTGCAGGACATTCTTTGTCCAAATGTTCTTGCAACTACAGAACACAAATTCTTATGATATAGATGCATTTCTACTTTAATTTGCAAAGACATGACCACTGTCCTTTATAATTGACTGTCAGGTTCATGCCTTGCCAGAGCTCTGCTAGAGGGTGAATACTTTGTGTTTGGAGAGAGTTTGAGAGCCCAAAGCCGCAGGTTTGCAAACATCTGACTGCAAAGTTTTGGCGCAAAGGTGGCATCACCCACTAAAAATGTGGGGGGCTTAATATCAAGGCAAGCACCCTGACATAGCCTTGGGACTACCCTACAAGAGGTTGGGTTGTTAACAGCAGGGATGGGGAGGGTAGGTTTTGAATCCCTCAGTCCATTGGTCTTTGCTTTTCAGTCAAAAGGGGCTTCTTGGGCGCTTGTCATGCTGTTTTGCCCCATTTCAAAAGGCTTAATGCTAAGACTCATTAGCTGAAGGTTAGCTAGGTGTCAAAACCATCACTTACAAGAGGGGGAGGGTTCTATTAATATTGCAAACACCTGATGGCAAGATATTTCACTTGAATGAAATATACTGTATCTCTCTATCCTTCCCATGAGGTGTACAAAAAGGCAGTACAGGAAGAGTAAATAACTTTGCTGACGAAAGATGGTCTACTTAGCTGTCTTTAGATCTTTAAAATAAAATGACACAAGGAACAGGGTTAGGGTAAAAAGGATGGAGTTACAAGATAGGAAGAGAGAGAAGGCAGAGGGATGTAGAAAAGATATGGCTTTTGATTAAAAGAGGTCACTATACCCACAACTGAACATTAAGAAAAAGTAGTGCTGATACATAACAAGTGGTTAAATGAGTGAAATGCAAAAGACTAGAGTTACATTGTTTACAACAAATGAGCCTAGAAAAATGAAGTAGAGAGTTAAATCATCTTTCATGTTTCTACTTGCCTTTTCTCTTGCAATGTTTTCTTTCTTGCAGCTATCACACTTCACAGGGAATTTTGGACAGTTCCCATAATGGTCCTAAAAGGGAAATATTTTAGGGACCAACTCAACAAAGTGCCTCAATGTTGTTACAATAACACACAATTTTCAGAATCTTCAACCTCAGTTACATGTTAGCTTTCTTCCAAAACATTCTAGACATTTTAGTCAATCTCTATTTTTTTCTCTGTACTCAGGTGACTAATGAAGTCTTCTCTCACCAAAAAAAAAAAAAAAATTGGAAAACATCTTTATCAATGCTACATGTAAGACCCACCACACTTTATTCTAGATCTTAGAGTATGAGGGGCAAGGCCACCCTCACCTGTTAATCAGGACAAACCTCTAATTCATTCCACTTTATGTCTTTTTTGCAGTGTTTACAAGGTATTGTTCTGTTTGGACATTCCTTCGCCAGATGTTCTTTAATTTCCTTCCTCTGCATCTCTCTTCCACACTCTTTGGGGCACTTCACATCCACAAAATCACATTTATTCAGATGTTCCTAGAATTCAAAATGAGAATTAATGCATGTGGTTCCTAAAGAATCTGTTGTGCTTTGTTAATGGGCAACAAATATTATTAATAAAGAACCATAACATAAAGCTGCTCTGAAGGAGAGAGTTCACCCTTCAGCCCCTAAGAGTGATTAGCATCTAATTTCTCCTTATTGTATCACCCCTGAATCAAACATGAAAGTCATGCGAATAGAGGAGATGATCACTGACTAGAGCAACTCTTGATCTTGATTGGTAAACAAATTCTTCTTAGCAGCCTCTTTGTAAATGTATGGAGAACAGTATGGAGAATATGCATACTGATGTTAGGGTGTAAAGGGCTAAGTCTTGCTACTAGCATACGATGATTATTTATCTTAATACAATGTACTTCACATAGAAGTTCATCCTTTCTTATCCATCATGATAAAACAGTCTTATCTACTAAATTACATCTTAAACATCAACTTAAATTTTTAGGGTAACTTCCCAAACACAGTTGATGAAAACAAGCCTTGTTGAGTGATAATTAATAATAGGGTTCATTATCACAAGAATTTGTGCTCATACAGTCCTAATACCTCTAACTTGCCCAGCTTTCCCTTCCAAGTACAGCCGTACTGCTTTTTCATACGACAGAGGACATCTTGATCCAACATTTCCCGCTTTGCAAAGTTGTCTGGATAAAGCTGAACATAAAATAATTTGAATTCATTATGCATTGCCCTGTGGGCATAGAAAACATTTCTAAAATGGTTTACAGGAATTAGCAAAATCATCTTTCACTTTAACACACACACACCTCTGTGCTGAGTATTTATTTACAGCATTTTGTTGTGATTCTTGACTCATAAAAATTCTCTCATCATTTTGAATCAAATATTTAGTGTGTTTCAATTAACAGCACTCTAAAAATACAATTTGCCTGCAGGGAAAGTTGTTAATTGATGGTTATTATTCACATGAAGAACAATATCTCACAGATCCCAGGTGCCCTATCAAATGGCTTAAATTTCACCTTGTCTTGAAGGCCCTTTATGTCATTCTACAGTTTCAAATATTGATGAAAAAATCATGCACAGCAGCAACAGCCAAAGTATAACTAGGCGAAAAAACTTGTCTGAAGCCAGTTGGTGCAAATTGCTCCTAACGAGGCAAACTTGAGCCACATTTTTCCTGTTCTGTAAATTTTACATCAAGAATTCTTGCTGTAAAAAATCTTAAGCCAAACAGTGGCAACTCTTGGATGAACAGCTCGTCACAGTGTCGCCCAGACAACATGATCACTTTGGGTGTTTTTTTTTTACTTCACCGCTTGGCTGATTCAAAGCAATTCAACCTTCTTGTCAGATGCCCAGTAAGATATGGTGGTCAAGGTTTTCTAAATACATCATCATTCTACCTTGTTAGAAAACAACAAAAGAGACAACCAGCATGAAAGGTGCTATGAGAGGAATGAGTCTAGAATGTCCTTTGCAGCAGGAATATTCAAGATTTGAGCATGAAGTAGGCAGTGGTTGTTTACACTGGTCCCCATTGTCTAGACTTTCAAATTATGTTCAGTCATGTGTAATACTTAGGATACAAATTACACCACTGTTCATGTATCAAGCGCTTGATAAACTTGACTGCAAACTCAGACAGGCACTAAAAGCATAGCTAACAATGCAGTAAAATGATCAGCATTTAAGCCTTTCATTTACCTTCCAAATACTGACTGATAAGTCAATTTGTAAAGTGATCCAACTACAGTATGCATGTTCTGATCCAACCATTCACCATATTTCTTTCATGAAAACAGTAACACAGAATACTTGTACAAACCTGTGATTCGCTTAGTGGCTCATTATCTACAGGGCATTTGGGACCAGCATCCCTGATAATAGTAACGAAAAACAATGTTATTAGTAAGACTACGACTTATCAAGGAATAGCATCTTTACCTGTAGTTCTGTAGTTCTAAAACACAAAACAAAAAAATCAAATTGCATTTACTATATAACAAGCCAGATCCATTAATTGAAGGTATATCAAATGTTAAAAATTAAAACTTACATCAACCCTACTTATACTTGTCAAAAATGTTTTTATGTTATTTTTCCCAATAAACATTTCACTGCAAGAAGGGCATGTATCATATATAAATAATACAACCTGATTTTTTTCCCTGAAAGAATTAAAATGAAACAAAAACAAAATATGCCCTCTTAAGCACTCTCCTAGACAATTCAGTATTTACTTCAAATTATCATCTTCATTCTACAATACTATTTTCAAAAAACATGACTCATGTTTCCTGGTTAATTCCCCTTGTAAACAGTTCACCATTATGAACAACATCTACATTTTTAGTTAGACTTGGCAGGAAGAGGATGAATTACTCATAAGAAATATAATAATATCAAATTTTCTCATTGAAGTCTGAAAATGAAACAAAAAAACAAAACCTCAGCTCTTTCATTTTCTAAGAAAATTTCCCCCAAAACCCAAAACATCGATAATGAAGGTAGAAGATTATAAATGGGATTCACACAAACTTTAATCATAAGATGTGACAAAATAAGTGATTGGCAACATGAAAATGTTACAAGTTATGCTACTACCCTTCCTTATAAGTTTTAGCTGTAATGGATATTGTTGAGGACACAAAGAATGACTTGTGACATGCACACAAATTACTCCATGCCACGCAAGAGTACTAATCTATAAATACTTTAACCCTCCCTTATCTAAAATGATGAAAACCCTTCCACATAAGACAATAAGCTGTGACGCTTCGAAAAAAAATCCCCATCCACAAATAAGCTACTGCATCAATCAACTCTGCGTACAAATACCGTTTCATGTTCATATCAATCACAAGGGATTTTTTGATGCAAAGGCTACCTTCCAATATGGATTGGCTTTCTCCAATTGCTTCAAATATTCTTGTCTGTCTTTGTTTATTTCTGCATACCTGGATTTTCCATTTGAAACTGTTTGATCAAATCTGGAGTAAACACCCCCATAATGCTGTCACTGTTGTCTGACATGTACCCGACATATGTTATTAAGTGACTGGTTGACCAATATGCAACAACTGAGATGCTGCTCCTTTGAGTTTGCAAAATTGTCACATTCAAAGTTTCCTACCCAATTAGGTATATGAGAACAATAAAGGCATACACACGCATGCGTCACAAAAGAATCTTAGTTAACCATAAAGATGAGAAAATCATTTCATGAACCTACAAACTAGTGTCGAGCGAAGGGATGTAACGCTAAGGCGTGGAAACACGGGTAGAAAAAAGGCGTCATGTTCGTATTCTTCATAACTTATAAGGTACGGTTACAATGTGCCACTAGATATAAAGAAATTACCTAGATTGATCAAGACTAACAGCAAGTAACGGCAACATTGCAGATATGATTTGGGATCGAACAAACTGCTATGACGACCTCAACCCTTAAGTATATTTAATTTCCTTATGTGAATTTGGAACTTCATGTTATCAAAAACATGTATATGTAAAACTTTAATAGACCTTACCGTATTGACCGAACAATACAACCTCTACAGAACCTGTGACCACAGCTTGTCTGCACTGGCTCTCGCAGCCCCAGAAGACAGATAGGACATTCATATTTGCTTTCCAACGGTGGATCAAAGTATTCGTCATATCCTTCAGACCTTGGTTCAACTTCAACAGATGGATACCTGAACTGGGTTGCTGCTGAACCTTCAAAACTTGGTTCAAATGAGCTATCACGAGGAAAAGGAGAGGACTGGTCCTCTAAACGAAAACTACGATTCATAGTGATAAGTCCATTTTGCTGAATAGGAAAAAATTCGAATAGAGCGAAACGACGTTTCATAGAAACCGAAAGCGGGGAAATCCCGTATCCCATAATGCAATGGGAGATTATTATTATTGTTAATTGTTAACCCTCGCTTCCGTTTCACCTTGGTCGGGGGAGGGTGCGGCTATACGTAGTACTAACGTCATGCTCTTGCGTGCTCCAAGCTTCCTTTGTCACATTGTTTTCAGTTTTGAAGACAATAGGAAACACACAATCGAAAATGCTGACGTGTGCAATCTTGAATCCTCGATTTTTCAAAGTCACACACTACAGTTATCGCCTCGTGTTAGCTCCATAGTGTTGGCTCTGAAAACTCGTCCAATTAAGAATTTTGTGTTCAATCTCTCTATCGATCTCTGTCGCAAATGTTTTTTGCGCTGAGTGTTGTTTCCTTCAATCAAAGAAACGGCATCATGTACGCATTACCTGATCGACTTGTCAAGCTTTCTTCAAGTATTCTATCTGAAGTCATTTTTTATTTTTTGTAACGATCCTATTAACTTAACATTTGCAGCGTATCACAACGTACAAAGTATGTCCATGGTCAGTGCAATGAGATTGTCGCGTTGCCAAGTTTGAGGATCCGACAAATGTTTCAGGAAGAAAGCAAACAACAAAACCAACTTGTCCCTCGCACTTCGCAGAATTCCCCACATTTGCTGCTTGCACACTTTTCCACAGAAATTTTCTATCACAAGGATAACACACTAATCAAGATGGAGATGTGAACTGTCTACAATTAGACATAGCTTATAGGTTGTATGGCTTTGCGTAACAAACACGCCCTCATTAAAGCCTTTCAGTAAAGTTTGGGTTGGCACTAAATCGGTCACGACAAAACGCAGACTGCAGACCGTGCAGACTAACAACAAGAGTTGTTATGTCAATTTCATACTCAAAAGTGCCAGCTTTTTCAGCAGACTTTTAGTTAATTCTTAAAAGATTCTAGAAGTGAATACGCTCAGTCACCACCTACATCACCTATTGTGAGAACAAATTTTGTAAAAGCAAAGGGATTATGTTTAACGATACTGAAGATGAAATGGTACAGTGTATTAACGCTTCTTTTACCCCTGTATAATTATGTACCTCAAACTTTTCCTGTTTACTGTTGTAAGTTACTTTTATTAACAGATATCTATCTGTTCAACTTATTTAAAACAATTCATCATCACAGCATATCCATGGAATCTGTCTCTGTATTGACAAGTACTAGCAGTCTACCACAATTAATTTTTAAAATTCTCTTCACAAAATATTGCAAAATAATTTTAAAAGCATTTACTCTTAAACAACTTCCATTAATTTTTTTGTTATCTATGGCATCATCAGGTGATGAACTGCTTGGTTATGTACACACTAGTGTCACAGCTCATTAACTGTATGAACATGTATCTGGAAAAGTCATATATATCAATTTTCAATTCCAGACATCTTCAACCAGTATGCTGAAGGCCATTTGTTTCTCCCCTCAAAAAACAAAGACACTGACTACTGCAATGCAGTGACACTTAAGCAACAGTTACCAAAGTGATCAAAGAAAAATCATACGAGGAACAAAATGAAAAAGCTTTGAAGAACACATCTGCTGTCCTTGTTGACCGAACAGGATCAATCAATGCTAAATTTTGGGAGGATAATGGGCAGATTACATAGAGGAGGAAGATACCAATATCTTTAACAATCTCAGAGTAAAAGGAATATTATTATACAAAAGAGAAAATAGTAAATACTGCCCTCAGTGGTTTTGCTATAAAGTCAACGATCCCATTCACTGAAGAGATACAAATTACTGTTACAATTTTGCATGTGTTACTTGCAACAAAAAGATTCAAAATCAAGGCAACTAAAAGAATTGCCCATCCTTCAATGTTAAACAGAAACCCAAACAAGATAACCAGCAAAACTAGGTCAAGTTCTACATGAAAGATCAACAACAGAACAATTTACATTTGTCATTCTTCAACATACAATTCCAAAAGTTCATGCAGCATATCAACAAGAACCTGCTTCAAAGTACCTTTAATGAGGAAAGCATCACCAATGTACTAATTTCAGAACCTGGAAAAGAAACAAAATTCACCATTATCAGTAGTGAATGTTTTAAATGGTACAGTTCTTGATGTTCTTGATGCTCAGTTAAAAATTTCAAAACACCAAACAGTTAACAGTATATGTTATTCATTACACTATAAACCTTACCAAGAAATTTTAAGATATTTAGAGAACATTACAATATGTGTTACTGATGCATTGCTTCAAATATCTAAAGATCAAACAAGAATTACTATAATCCAATGTTAATATGTAGTATGTTTCAGTTCTCTGATGTTTCAAATACCCTATAGGGTATATCAAAGCAGTCCATGTTATTTGTTTATTTTCACCTTACCCAGAAATGTTATTTCATATATAGGATACTTAAGAAAGTATGTGCAATGCATTACTCAGGTACCTAATACTGGGCAGTTCAAAAGTACATACTGTAGTGTTTGCAGTGGACAATACAAGCTGGTTTTGTTTCAATCCTATGGAAAAATCTCACTGGTTTGAATTGAGAATACTTATATTTTGTGTTACAAAAATTGCTTGGCACACAGATCTATTAACAGTAAATATTCTAGAACTAATTGTGAAATGACAGGCGCAACAGCACATGCTTTTAATCACTTGTCCATTATGATTTATAATGAAAAGCAAAAAGTAAAACATTTTTTTAAAGGTAATCAATGGTGAACACTTCAACTCATCCCATAAGTCACTACAATCTGCCACCCTAACAGTTCTGTAGTCTTTAATTTTCTAAATAACTTGAAACTTTAAGTTTTAAAGAGTTGCTCACAAGCATGGGAGAAATTTTAAGGATATTCAAGTCTAACGGAACAAATCGCATGGCTGCCAAACATCATTTTAGCTATTTATCCATCACCATATCAGATAAAGATCTTAATAGGCCAGCGAAACATAGTTAAGGGACATGTTATTTGTCTGTTTTTCATGAAATTGTTGACTTTTTCACGCTTGACGTGTGCTCTAAACGAGTATTTTGCTCAAAATTGTTTAGAAAGCCGAAAATTGCTCGAAGTTGCCAGAGCCACAAAGACTTGCTCCAAATGCCAAGAGTCGCTCAAAAGTTGCTAATGCACAATCAGGAGAGGCCTAGAAATGATTACATTGAGGCTATTTTAACACGGATCACTCTCCCTTGCACATTAGATATTCATGAGTATGAATTTCAACAAATAATTAAATGATAACATAGAATAATATTACCAATGAGAAAAATAATGAAAACAATAATAATATAATAATAATTTAAAGACGCTGGTTTGAAAGCTTCGTGGCCCCTCAATCCTCATGGCTTCATCAATATTTCACCGGTTAATTATAAATAGTAATATCACTTATTGCAATTCCAATTTTTAAGACATTTTTTTAATTCTAAAATGCTTTCCGCGGTTTTGGATATTCCATCATTTCGCTTCGTAAGATATCCCGCCATTCCACCAGTGCACCGTTCCTCCCTTCCATCATTCCGTTGAATATCAGTAGGTATCGTATTTCGCAGCTTTCTCGCTTTGCAATTTTGATGGCTCTTTCCGGCATAAGTCGTTGATTCAAACGGTAAAATGCTCTTTTTTCAAAGAAAAAATTCTTAAAGCTTCCACGATGTGCAGACCGTGTTAATGAGAATTCCTTTAAGGAAAAGTTTTGATTTAAATTATGCGTCAATGGGATCTTATCGTCTTATGCAGTGTCAAGGCAGGGGAATATATATAACGGCGTAATATGCGACTAACACAGTCTATATACTGTAAGATTTTACGCCACTAACTCAGTCGGTGATTAAATTATAATAAATTAAAATATAATTAATTTATACTACTGGCGTAAAATGTTACATATATATATATATCACCGACTGGAAGAAATTACGCCATTAGTTACTGGCGTAAAATCTTCCATATATAACTACCGACTGGAAGAAATTACGCCGTTAGTTACTGGCGTAAAATCTTCCATATATAACTACCGACTGGAAGAAATTACGCCGTTAGTTACTGGCGTAAAATCTTCCATATATAACTACCGACTGGAAGAAATTACGCCGTTAGTTACTGGCGTAAAATCTTCCATATATAACTACCGACTGGAAGAAATTACGCCGTTAGTTACTGGCGTTAAATCTTCCATATATAACTACCGACTGGAAGAAATTACGCCGTTAGTTACTGGCGTAAAATCTTCCATATATAACTTCCGACTGGAAGAAATTACGCCGTTAGTTACTGGCGTAAAATCTTCCATATATAACTACCGACTGGAAGAAATTACGCCGTTAGTTACTGGCGTAAAATCTTCCATATATAACTACCGACTGGAAGAAATTACGCCGTTAGTTACTGGCGTAAAATCTTCCATATATAACTTCCGACTGGAAGAAATTACGCCGTTAGTTACTGGCGTAAAATCTTCCATATATAACTACCGACTGGAAGAAATTACGCCGTTAGTTACTGGCGTAAAATCTTCCATATATAACTACCGACTGGAAGAAATTACGCCGTTAGTTACTGGCGTAAAATCTTCCATATATAACTTCCGACTGGAAGAAATTACGCCGTTAGTTACTGGCGTAAAATCTTCCATATATAACTACCGACTGGAAGAAATTACGCCGTTAGTTACTGGCGTAAAATCTTCCATATATAACTACCGACTGGAAGAAATTACGCCGTTAGTTACTGGCGTAAAATCTTCCGTATATAACTACCGACTGGAAGAAATTACGCCGTTAGTTACTGGCGTAAAATCCTCCATATATAACTACCGACTGGAAGAAATTACGCCGTTAGTTACTGGCGTAAAATCTTCCATATATAACTACCGACTGGAATAAATTACGCCGTTAGTTACTGGCGTAAAATCTTCCATATAAACACAACCGACTGGAAGAAATTACGCCGTTAGTTACTGGCGTAAAATCTTCCATATAAACACAACCGACTGGAAGAAATTACGCCGTTTGCGGCTGGCGTGAAAAATTACTTAGCGGGAAGGTATATTTATTTTTTTTTTCTGTTTTAGCGAGGCCACCTTAGTAAGAGGTGCGACAAATTTTTCTTTAAGCTTGACAAGGGACAAGGTATGGACAGCTTCTACGGGCATTTCGTTTGTTCCAACTTTCTTACTGCAGAGTCGTAGATGTGCTTCTACCATAAATTTTAAAAAAATGATTACAGTTTACTTTGAATTCGAATGCCTTGTATTGCTTTTTTTTTTGTGTGTGTGTGTGTGTTAGGATGTGTTATCGTTCCAGTTCGCATTTTCAAGACCAGTCATTACCCACGTTTTCCCCTGCCAGTTTACCGGATCAAATCTTTTGGTCTCCCGAAAGTATTTTGCCACATTAGTGGAGGGGTACAGGCCCGGGAGAACAGGGGGCTGGAGGCGGGAGCAGAAAAAGCCGAACCTAGCTAAGTTTTTGACTTCCATTTAATGCCCACCCAGAAGAGAAATTTCGTTTCTTTATTACGTCCAAGGTCATGTATGAGGTGTCATGAAAAATCGACGAAATTGTCGGTGTCTTTCAGCTGTATCAGTAGAAAATTGTCCAAAGTGAGTAAGGTCAAATGTCATTGTTGATCAGCCTCATTATTTTAGGCGTCGCAACGGAAAATCAGTCTGTATAAGACCTTGTTTCTGCTATTGACAATCACGTAGGTAAATTATAGCAGTGTAGAAATCTATCAATCAACGTATGTACAACGATTCAACCTTTCCGGAGAGGTATAAAGAATATTTCAACTCCTCAAAGAAATCTGAATAATTATAGAATGTGACAACGAGCCGGACAAAGTAATGTACAATACCAGAGCTGAAAATAAACGCTCAAAATGCAAATGTTTGTACACTTCCTGTGCAGTGATACGAATCACTCACTGAATCTAGCTTTCATATTGCTCACGACAATAGCTACTGCCGAAGAAAAGCGAACATTACACGCGATGGGTATTCAATTAGCTGATTCAGGGCCAGTCCGTAATAAATCCATACATTTTACACTAGTCAGTAATATTTTACGCCAGTAACTACCGGCGTAATTTCTTCCAGTCAGTTGTGTTTATTTGTACGATTTTACACCAGTAACTAACGGCGTAAATTTCTTCCAGTCGCTACTATTTATATGTAAGATTTTACGCTAGTAACTAACGGCGTAAATTTCTTCCATTTGGTTATATTTATATGTACGATTTTACGCCAGTAAAAGGCGTAATTTCTTGCAGTCGGTTGTGTTTATATGCACGATTTTACGCCAGTAACTAACGGCGTAATTTGTTGCAGTCGGTTGTGTTTATATGTACGATTTTACTCCAGTAACTAACGGCGTAATTTGTTGCAGTCGGTTGTTTTATATGTACGATTTTACGCCAGTGACTAACGGCGTAATTTGTTGCAGTCAGTTGTGTTTATATAGAAGATTTTACGCCAGTAACTACATACATACATACATACATACATCTTTATTTAACAATGCAGGTTAGAAGGATTGGCAAGACCGAAGTCCTGATGTGGACCTGCCTAACTACAACTTAGAAACAATTACAATAAAATATATAATACAATTGGAAAAACTGAGTGAAATCTGTCTTGAACACAATCCTAATTTGATAAATAAATATATAACAAGTATTAATTCGTAATTAAAAATATAGAAAGTCATCGTGTTTCATTGAAACACAGCAGGAACCTTTAGCAAAATTTATGCTATTGAGAAGATGCTTATTAACCTTAAGCTTGATCTTAAACAGTCTTAAGTTAGCACATTCCTTGACATGATGGGGAAGTAGGTTCCATGCCAAGGCGGCCCTGTGTTTAAAAGAGGACCTGCCAAATTCAGATCTTGGTCTTGGCACTTCAATATTTAGAGAATTTCTTAAGCTGTAATTTGTTTTTGCCTTAGAAATTAAAGGCGCGTAATTTGTTGCAGTCAGTTGTGTTTATATGGAAGATTTTACGCCAGTAACTAACGGCGTAATTTCTTGCAGTCGGTTGTCTTATATGGAAGATTTTACGCCAGTAACTAACGGCGTAATTTGTTGCAGTCCGTTGTGTTTATATGGAAGATTTTACGCCAGTAACTAACAGCGTAATTTGTTGCAGTCGGTTGTTTTATATGGAAGATTTTACGCCAGTAACTAACGGCGTAATTTCTTGCAGTCGGTTGTCTTATATGGAAGATTTTACGCCAGTAACTAACGGCGTAATTTCTTCCAGTCGGTAGTTATATATGGAAGATTTTACGCCAGTAACTAACGGCGTAATTTCTTCCAGTCGGTTGTTTTATATGTACGATTTTACGCCAGCAACTAACGGCGTAATTTCTTCCAGTCGGTTGTTTTATATGTACGATTTTACGCCAGTAACTAACGGCGTAATTTCTTCCAGTCGGTTGTTTTATATGTACGATTTTACGCCAGTAACTAACGGCGTAATTTCTTCCAGTCGGTGATATATATATATGTAACATTTTACGCCAGTAATATAAATTAATTATATTTTAATTTATTATAATTAAATCACCGACTGGGTTAGTGGCGTAAAATCTTACAGTATATAGACTGTGTTAGTCACATATTACGCCGTTATCTAACTACCGTCAAGGCAGCAACTGAGAAGATTATATCATCGGATCTACATAATTTGCTGATTTAAATGGTAAAATGCTCTTTCTTCGAAGAAAAAAATTTTCCGGTGAGTTTCATGATGCGCCGATCACATCTATTAAGATAGTTCTGCAACGAAAATGTTTGTTTTCAATCACGCGCAATCCTGAGATGATTGGGAGATGTTTATCGTCTTCTGCTGTCTTTCATTGTGTTACGGCAAGAAAGAAAAACCAGAAATCACAAAAGGAGAGATCTCAACTGTATATTGAGTGCGAATGTCGAACTACCAAGATGGAAACATTGGGTCAAAATTGGGTCAAGATTGGAATTCTGTTGTTACACTCTCACTCACTCATTTCTACAAAACATGTGGCTTCGCCACATGTAAGACGCGGTAACCATAAAATGGAATGTTTACAAAACCTCTCAAATGAAATGTGAGAAAATAATACTCGGGCCTTGACCTCAAATATTCCATGCATTGTATACTTGCGCTATTTTAGGATTTTAAGATTTTAGGGAAAAACGTAGTTACTAAAACAAGGAATGACCTGAACTGACCTAAAATGACCTAAAGTGAGCTGAAATGACCTATAATGACCATGAGTGATGTCTTAAATGGCCTTACGTGATTTCTAAAATGACCTAAAATGACCTTGAGTGATTACTAAAATGACCTCAAATTACCTTAAATGACCTTGCGTGATTTCTAAAATGACCTAAAATGACCTTAAATGACCTAGCATGATTTCTAAAATGACCATAAATTACCTTGAGTGATTACTTATATGACATAACATGACCTTGCGTGATTTCTAGAATGACCTAAAATGACCTTAAATGACCTTGCGTGATTTCTAAAATGATGAGGTCAAACTGGTAACAGTCTAACCTTAAGCATGTGCATGTGCACATTTCCCTGCACTCCATTTTTCAGTCATTTACCATCAGTCAAACTCCCACTAACTAAAACCGTTTTTTTTCCTTTGGAGTTCTGGTTAGCAGGGTTCTTCTATAAAATAAAATCTATCTAGTGAGTAAATCTAAGTAGCTTTTGTCTATGATTGCAATGCATGATAAATACTATTGTAAAACTTAACTGTTTGCGTCTCGATGATCTTCAGGGTTTGATTGTAAGAGGGTGGAAAAGGGTTTTTGCGTGACGCGTGATGGCCCCAAAATTTGCGGGGTGACGGGGGACCGGACAGTACAACATGGTGCGTGATTTGCTGTTTTACAAGCGCGTGACACGTGATTTACAAGACTTACCACTTAGATTAAGTGACAAGCAAACGCTCTCTGACATAGAAGGATACCAATCATTTAAAGAAAATAGAGTCTTAACAAAGATCAATAAACCGTGACAGCCGTGACACTGTTTTTTCCTGGTCTTTTCCGTCCTTTGCTGACCTTTGATTGACCTTTGATTTCTTTGATCTTTGTGGTAGGTGCAAACAAAGTTAATGTAGTTAAAATTTGCACAAGGACTATGACCTTCAATGCCTGGTCGTGGTGGTGCTTCACATCGTATCCAGAAAGACTAGAAAGTAACCGAATTCATCGAATGAAAGATTTGAAAAAACGAACCAACTTGAATAGTAAGTAAGTAGGCTTAACTCTTGTGTTAAATATTCTGATTCTTTAATTTGTTTTTACTATGTTCAGTACTTGAAAAGTACGATTTGATATTGCGAAACGAAGCCCGATTGAACGTTCTCGGAGCAAGTAAGTCTTCTATATTTGTCTGGAAAAAAGCAATATGACAAGTGAAACGCGATTCATTCCAGAATAAAAAACGTTGGATACAAAATGATTTTTGATAATCTGCTGGTTTTCACGTGACGTCACTAAATTTCAGACTTCAGAACTATTGATCCTCCTGAGATTTTACTTTCATGATGTATTACAGCAGCTAAAAACTAATATTCAGACAAATTTTCACTCCAAATGGGTTCTTGGTTTAGTGATAGACTACTCTTGAATTTCTAAGCTTTTGCGTGACGTGGCCTTTACATGTCGAGCGAGAGAGCTGTTATGTTGGTTTAAAAGGTGACTTATTTAGGGAAATTCAACTATCTGAACAGTTCTTGTTTTAGAATAAAGTATTATTGTTACGTTTATGAGTTCTTAGAGAGATAAATTCACGCTTTTGTAGCAAAACTCAGTGACAGATGTTTCTGCTGGTTTCCGGCCGCCATGTTGGTGCCCATCTAGGTGGGCACCAGCATGGCGGCTCCATACAAATCTCTATAAATTTGTGAAAAACGTTTCTCCTCATATCTTCCGTAAGAAAAATTGCTGTGACCTGAATCTTGGTGAGAGTCTTTACATGTCTAGCTTCTTTCTATTTCCAGATTCTAGACTAAATCGATTGAACGGTTTTTATTTTTTATTTTGATCTATTTTGAATGGCGTGACACTGAAAACCAGCAATAGGTTGAAATCTTACAGTATTATCTTAGCGTGCTTTCACCTTTTAACGTGATTGGTTAAAAAAATTCTTCGTGATGCGTGATTTTATAGAAAAATTCAGCGTGATGTGTGATTGGAATCCTCTTTTTGCCACCCTCTTGTAAGTTCACTAGTTTGATTGCTTTTACATATTATTAATAAGTCATCGTAGTACCTGTGTTTTTTATCTTTAGATACTTTGATTATTACAAAACAAAGCCAAGTGGAAACCATCAGCTGTGCAAAGTTGGCAGCAATTTATCTGCAGATTTAAACCGCAAACAATACAAACAGGCCAGCACTAGGATTTTCTTGTCAGCCACTGTTGTAGGGGGGAACCAAATGGATGACTCTCCATCTGACTTGGGACAAAGGGAAATCATCACCACAAATCAAGGTAAAAACTGAACCACAAGTGATTGCCATTATGACAGTGAAAGGAACGATAAATGTCTCTTCTTGTTAGCACTTGAATGCTCAGTGTCCTTACTCCCGTAATCCCCATTCATATCTGACAAAAATTTCAGCCATAGCTATAGGTCAAGATCACAAAGAGTCAGTTATTGTAGCTTTAATTACTGACATGGACGAAACTTCAATATTGCAGTGTTTGTAGAAGGATTAAATGTATTTCTCCAATTGTACTCAGTAGGGTAAATAAAGCACTTGCACTGGTTGGATGAGAGGTTTGTAGCTGTGTCTACTGAGTTAGTAATTGCTGAATGCTGCATACCTAGTTTCAAATTGAATTAATCAGTTTTTTGTCTCATATCCAGATGCACAAGCTCCTTCAATTTCCACATAGAGTCTGCAGCCAGAGAAAGGTACCATTCTCTTAACTTTTGATTAAGAATGTAATTATGTAACTTCTCATAAACTTCTATGTTGATATCACATATGATTTTAAGGTTCTAGCTTTCAGATTTCATTTGGGGACAATTGAATTCAAATCAGCAAGACAATGAAAAAACATTTGTATACCACTTTATAGTTTCCAGATACTGGATTTGAACCCAAACTGACCACAAGTCTTGCATCTAATCAGTAGCAACATTAGTCCCTCAGTTCAACCACTGAATCTTACAATTATCATGTCAGGTGGGCCTCAATATCATGGCGACCAGCATCCAGTACTTCATGTATATTGTTTGAAATTCAATTCAATGAAAAATAATTGAAGTCAATGCTTGGTCAGCTTTCTCATGTTTTAATTTCCTTTCTTCTCTCTTTCATTTGATACTCAACTAATTTGTGTTTTCCCCTTCATTCTGCAGTGGGTTTAGTGACTTTCAAGCTCTCAGACTCTGGACTTGGACTCATGGGTACCAGGGAATCACCATGTTTCAGCGTATAAGATAAATTTCAGGGTATGTTTGTAGCCTATCATTAGTAGTTGTGGCAAGAAATAAATTTTTTCATTCTACTATCCCATGATACAATTAGCACCATCTTCATTGTACATATAGCTTCTGGCTGCATTTAACTTCATACATTAATGTCAATTCTAAGAATATCACCCATTGCGAACCATTAGATAGTTTCTCTTAAAATCCATTCAGTTCTATCTTCACTTGTGCCTCTATTTATTATTAGCATAGATGGGGAAACTGACCTAAATATGGTTGTGTGAGGGTGGGGGTTTGGGAGTGATAGCTATACAATAATACTCTTAGCAGCAGTGTGATCAGCTGAGCTCTAAAGTAGACGTTAACTTTTATCTTTGCAGGAATGTGTACAGATGGTTTTTACCAAACCATATTTCATTTAACCACTGCAAATATTTGTCCTGGAGTTTCCTTCACTGGAATCCCATTCAAAGCTGTAAGCTAATTCACATTACACCATAGCTCTAGTAAATATAACAGGTACACAAAACCTGAAAATAACTATTTTGCTAAAGGTGTTTTCAAAATATACAGTTCGCTACAAGTTTGGATTCATTGTAATTATTCATTACTATGTGGTGACATAGTCTTGAGGTAACTCCAAGTGTTCTGATTGGTTCTTACTTGGTTGGTATTTTGTAAGATGGACAGTTTCCATGGAAACAGAATAAGCTGTGTATTATTTTTTTCTTGAAAACTGGAAAAATAAACATTTATTTTCCGTGAATCATTTAATAATCTACTTACTAACATCACTGGCTCAAGCCATACTGAGGAATATTGTCCCTTAGTTTTTTTTGTATGGACCTTGCTGTACCCAGTCTGTACTGCCACAGAGGGTCAGCCTTTTCATGACTTTTTTCAAGCAGGTATGTTTTAAACAATGAGATATTCTTTCTCCTTTTAGCTTTGTTATCACATTAAAAGAGGCCTTTAGATAGCCATGATTGTGACTGTAATGGCTTCACACACCCTATCTCTTGAGGTAAGTTTTCCTTTCAAAAAACTGTATCTTTATTTTGACTTAATCTTAAACAGAAAATAAAATAATACAATCCATAGATGTTAAGTCAGTATTAATACCTTTTATTAGGGGAAAAGACTTATTTGCTTAAAAAGGCAACAAGGAATAGGCCAAGAAGTATGATGACAATGCAATTGGAACTTACAAAGTGAACCTTGTGCATGGTGCTGACAGTGTTAAGCTTGTTGATTACATTCTGATTGAGCTATCATTCATTATCAACTGTTTTCTTCAAATGCATCCCAATAACTTCATAATCAATGAAATTACGGGTCTCTGAAGACTACAGAATAGTTTAGTTGAGCCTGGGAAGGTTATAGCATTTACCAAGGGTGGGGTAATTGGACAAAAATTAAAAGAACAGATAATGCACTGAAAAGAACTCTGCAAGCACATGAATATGGAAATAAATAGAAGTGAGTGAAGGAAAAAAAAGTACTTTTCTTTACTGATTCTGCTGAAGTTGATTAGGTTAAAGAGTTATCAAGAAATTGGTCACAGAAACAGGTTTTCCCTGTATTCCTGCTAATTTGAGAAATTGAGGAGGGGCTTATTTGACATTTAGGCCTAGAGGGTGGCTTTTTATTCAGAGGGGGGGGGGGCACTTATTGGGGCATGGACACTTATTTAAGGAAATACTTTAACCAAACACCAAAAAGGATATTAAGTCCTTTTACATAATTTGTGTAGACCCCAAGTCAGTCTCACCATTAAGAGAAAATTAAAACAATTTTTTCTGTTCTAGCCATGGAGGCACTTGGTGGCCAAACTCTTGGTTTACCTCAGATTATTCTGTGTACACCATCCATGGGGGGGTCAAGCCAACCCACACCTGTGGAGAGATATGCAGGTAATAAATGAAATTTAGTTTGCTTTACTCTAAGATACCTTGTACTCTGAAAAAGCCTGAGCCATTAACTGAAAATTGTAACTAATCTAGAAGGTTACTGTAGGCACCCCCCTTGATGCAACAGTATTTCCTCAGAGTGCATACAAAAAAGGAAAATCAAAGCTAAAGCTACTATAATAATGACCTTATTTTTGTTTTTTTATTGTTGTCAATAGTACTGAGCAACTTACTGGACATATTTTGATAGCCCATGCTTACATAATTGTCAGGCAGAAAAACATGTTCATTTTGCAGAAAAATGACCATAATTTGGATCAAGTTGTACTCAGATAAATTAAACCAAACTTGCATCCCAAAAATAAATTGTCAATTCCTAAAGTCAACCATACCCTTCCCTCTGATGATGGGCTAACACTTGAAAGGCAAACTTAGAAACTCTTTACAGAGGCCAATTTACGTTTATAGATTGATTGGCTGGTGGGCAACAGGTTAAAGGTTTCTGATATATGCACTAAACTAGTTAGCAAGAAGGGAAAAAAGGATTGAATGGTAACTTAGAATTTGATTGCATCAACCTTGATGAACCATTTGAGAACATTCATTTCAATGAAATGTTACAAATCCCAGTATATCAATGAACATATTTTGATTCTTCCAAATAATGACAAAATTTCTTTTTAGAGTCAACTATAGTCCACTGCAATTTCTGTCAATATCACCTAAAGTCAGAGACAAATTATTTCGGGGTAATTTGGTATCAGCTACATCTTAACTATAAATGTTCTTAATTAACAACAGAGGAACCAACAACAAGGTACAACGAGGGCAACAGTTCAACCAACAGAGAGAAAAGACAAAGAATTAAGCCTCCCCGAAGATGATCTGGTAAGTGCTTCATATATGAAATAATTAAGACTGTATTTGTGTTGTTTAAAAATGCTAGCTATCAAATGATGCAAACCCTTTTGCAGCTTACTTCAATGGGGTTACACATACACTTCAACTCCCACAGCCAAAAAACATGCTCAGTGAGATCTGGAAAAACATAAATATAGGAAGAAATAAATAAAATATTTAAAAGGTATACATTTACTATTATTGTGTTGTCATTTTCAAGATACAAATAGCTACTAAGATTTGATGAATGGAAAACAATTATGTTTCTGATGCAGGCTGAAGAAATATGCAATTTGTGGGAAAATTGTGTCAGAAAAGGACCAAAAGATGGTGTAAAGATTAAAGTTTACATGCCCAGTGGTTTGTGCAAAAAAACCTTTCACAGAGGAGGTTCCTATCAAGTGCATGATAACCTTGCAAGCAATTATACAGCTTTAAAATAACGTACATAATGATCCAGATGTTTTGCTATTTTAGGAAATTATGAAAATTATAAAAATCACTACAACATGGGAAAGGAGATTTGCCTTTAAAAAGTGCTGCTGCACATCCCCCATGTAGCTCATATATGTAATTTTTGTATTAACTCTACAATGAATTGCAGACCAATGAAGATTACCCTTCTCAAACTTCTCAGTGGTATCAGCTTGCCTTTTCAAGAGGTTTAAATTCCCCCACAACCAAACTTTTAAAAGTATCCAATAAGTGAACTAGAGAAATGTTACAAATAGTTTTTACTTTTAGGATATTACCTTGAACCTTTTACTTATAGGAGGTGTATGACTTGCTTGGGAGTAGCCACAAGCAGCCATTGTTCTTTGTCCTAGAGAGACAGGAAAACAGGACAGTGTTTCCAACAGAGGCTGTTAAACCTCCTAGAGAAGTGCTACCTAGTGGAAAAGGTATTGAATCAGTTAACCTATTTAAGTATCGGTGAGTGGTATTTTCAACCTATGAATAAGATTCAAACCACATGTTTCTTTTCTTGCAATCAAAAACTGCAGGTTATTTGATAATGCCATTCAGAGAACTTTATTGTCCTGTGAGCAATATTTAGTACTCATTAATCACTGTATGTTGGGTAACACTCTAAAATGAACTATGTGTTTGAACATTCTTTCTAGAACTGAGTTGAAGTCTTTCTCCTTTACTTCCAGTCTGAACAGGAAATGGACAAACTTATGTCAGAGTCCCCAGAAAAAGTAAGACTTTATGATGTTATGACTTGTACTTATGAGTGGAGGCTTTCTAACACTCTATTTCATCTCTCCTAACTTTTCATACTACTTCATCCACATGACCACATTTATCATTTCATTTATTGTAACATGTAACTGAACACATTGAAGGAAGAGCTAACACCACCTATATATACACATATAGATATGATAACCTGATGACTTGTGTGTATCAACTGTTGCCTGCAGATTGCAATTCTTTCGTCAGTGTAATTTAGGCCAGGCTTATTCCAGTAATAAAATGTCAGGATTAGGTGATATAGGTAACCTTAGCTAGGGTTAGATTTGCCTGCAGCTGCTTGGCTACAGATGCTTACACACACAAGTCTGATTAATTAAATGACCATTATCTTTGTTATATTGTTATTCACTAATTCCATATGCCCTCATTAAAATAATATAATTGAGAATCATCATATACTATAATAAATTACTTTTACTTTATAGGATCCTTTTTAATGCTTATAATGTACATCCCTTGATATTTTGAATAGTTATAATGAACATTCATGTTATATTAAAGCATCTACAGCTATTGATGAATTTACTTTTAGTATACCACTGGTACACAACAAATGGCATATCACACAAGTTAATTTCATTACAAAAAAAAATCAATTAGAGGAATCACTTGTTTTGTTCTCTATCCTGGTTATTTACCAGCTTTAACGGGGATGCAGAGAAATCTAAGTCCTGAATGCCTATTATGAAAAAAAAAGTCCCTGTCCATGCTTTAATGCCAGAATACACAAGGGATGTTTTCAGAAACTATAAAAATGTTGAAGTGCAAGATTGAACTTAAAGATTTTGCATTTAAGATAAAATGGACAGGAGAAATTTAGCATGTAGGAAAGGGCTGAAGGAGAAATGAGAAGGGAGTGGGTAAAACAGAGGGGCCAGTGAACGGAAGGGAAGCTAAGGGTAGAGAGAGAGAGAGCAGATAAGGGGAAGGAGAAGGAGAAGAGAGTGGGACTTGAAGAGGGGAGGGTGGGTACAAGAGATGGGAGTTTAATTTGGTTATAGGTCATGGTTAGTAGATGAGTCTGGTAAGGAGAGACTTTTTGGGGTTCAGTTGGAGATCCTGTTCATTTATTTTAAATACCCTTGTTTTCTATGTTTTTCCTTTCTTGAGTGCTTTTTTTCCCCGCTGGTCAGTTTTTTTCCCCTTCACACAGTTTTTGAAGTCTACCTGGCTAGTTTTTTCATGCATTTGGTGATTATATTTAATTTTACTGTTGAGAACATCTACAGTGGTTTCTGTCAATGCCACATCCAAGAGCAATTTTCCAAGCATTGTCTTAGTAATAGGTACACATGTATATATAAGAGAAATCTCCCAAGAAAAAAAGGAGGGCATTGACATTTGTCCCTTTGTGTACTTTTGCAAGTAGAGAAAAACATACCAGAAGTTCCTAAACTCAATGTATTTCAGGTAATCCTACAGCTAGATTTATAGTGTAGGAAGGTGCTTTTGTACCCGGAACTTGTAACCTCTACCATAGAAGTGGATGGTGTTCTTTTGTGAGGTCTCACCTGGAGTTCCAAAGCTAGATTTGGTAGTGGAAGGTGCTTTTGTACTCTGGAGCTTGCAACTTCTACTATAGAGGCGGAAGGTGCATTTTTCTGCATGGGTGCAACTAAGGCAAGGGTTCACTCAGTGTTCTACAGCTAGATTTGGCAGTGGAAGGTGCCCAAGTACTCTGGAGCTTGCTACTTCTACTATAAGGGCAGAAGGTGTGTTCCTCTACGAGGTTTCACCTGGAGTTCTATTGCTAGATATGGCAGTGGAAGGAGCTTTTGTATTCTGGAGCATCCAACTTCTATACCATGGAGGCTGAAGGTGTGTTCCTTTGTGGTAGCATGACAAGAGCAAGGTCTCACCTGCAGTTCTAGAACTAGATTTGGTACCAAAAGGTGCATTTGTACTCTGGAGGTTGCAACTTCTACTACAGGGTTGGAAGGTGTGTTCCTCTGTGGGAGCTCTGCCATTGTCACTGATGGTCCAGATTTACACTTGTTTCATTGAATTAGGAATAAAGGGGTGTTTTTCGTAGTGTTGTATCATTTCAAAGATATTTTACTTTAATATTACAATAGAATCAAGGAACTTAAAGAAATGCTGTGGAGTCTTAACTTCCCATTTGTTCAACAAAACTTAGACTTTAAAATTTTCTTAGAGAAAGACAAATGTAGATAGTCTATTTCTGTAATCAATAATTCTTTTGGTCGGGGATGCTTCCACTCTTCTCCTATTTCCTTCCAGGAGTCATTCAAAGGAACTGGCCCTCAAGAAACTGACCAGGACTTCAACTCAACCATTGAGACTAGAGGTATGTTTTGATTGGTTTTTGTTCTAGCCTTGTTAGTGCTTTTCACCTCTTATCAAGTGTGAATGCATCAGAGTAATGCAAACAACACTGTTATCACTGAAAGTTAAGTAACCAGGAAAGTTTGTGTACTGAATTAAAGTCATAATGATCCAGTTTTCATCTTATTTAAAAAGAATGAAAGATAGATGTGCTCTACATTATAATTGGATAGTTACAAGTAAATGTACACTGGAAATACTAAGTTTTTTCCCACTATTGGAATGTTAATTGACTTTGGTAGAATTAAAGAAATTCAAAAATATCCTCATCATTTCAAACTTCAGGTCATCAATTGTTTGAACCTCTATAATCAGGGTGACCACAAAAATAATGTGGTCAATAGCCAGGACTTGATTGAAGAAATACAACTTAATTGTCTGACACAAGTTTAACAATACTTTAAAATTTAATTTAGCTGATGATAATAACAAGGACACTGGAAAGAAAGTTAAGAAGATGAAGAAGAGGATGAGAGAATTGATAAATAGGTGACTAAAGGGAAATCAAGAGACACACATGACAAAAAGAGGAAAAGAAAGAGAAAACCAGAAGACAACAACAAGTCAAACTTGAATGCCAAAAAAAATTAAAACCAAAGAAGATGACATTGAAGTGAACAACATAAATAGACGTCAAATGAGAAGGCTAAAGCTAAAGAAAACAAGAAAAGTAACACTAATAACTAGAAAAATCTACCTTAGGTTTTATCACACAAAAAATTATTTGTTTTTGCCTGCTGTCATGACGTTGGGCAATTATATGTCATATGTATGTATGTATTGCCACAAAAAAATATTTTTAGCTTTTTTCTCTAAAGTAAACTTGAAAAAAGGAAGCTTTTTACAGACTTCGGCTAGTTACACAACACAAATGTGAAAGAGTGAGTCACATTACAACTTGCTCTCTCTTGAGAGAAAGAAGTGACAATAAACTTCATGATCATTGTCCTTGATAAACAATTCTTCTTTCTTCAAGTTCAAATGTAATTTTTCTATGGTAGGATTCATTTTCAATATACAACCAATACAATTGTACAGAAAAATCCCAATTATTACAGTTACATTGATCACCAGAAACTGCAGCAATCAAGTTTGAAAAGCTTACTGTTTGCAAATTTCAAAGCAACAGTTGTACATCAAGTTTTTTTCCACTGATGACGTTTAATGTCATGTTTTAAATTCAAGATTTTTACCTGATGTCCACTGAATTGTACTCTGCTTACAAGACAACTTTTCACTTTGAAATACACAACCATTAATAATATAGAAAGAGAGCCCATAACATGTTATTAACCTTGTTGTTTTAAAGTAAAAGATGGGCTTTATAAATTTAATTCTGGTTGAGTGGTTACTGATCCCTTGCTTAGTTGGAAATAGTCAAGTGGTAAACTCTTTACCTTTTTACAATGTCAGTCATATTCTCCACCCTGTTCCCTTTGCATTTCTTGGGATCCCATTTCCTATGGTACTGACCACCATGGTCATTACCTTGACATTTGATCCAAGGGTGATACTGTTGCTACTTAAAACTTGGCCAGCTAAATATTTGGCCATCCAGAAACTTGTTGATGAGACAGTGCCAGAGGATTTTAAGGCAAAGTACCCTTCAACAAGGGTGATCATTGACTGCACAGAGATTTGCTGCGAAATGGGTGCCAAGTAATCTTCTTTTAAATAGTGAACTTATAAACATCACACCACTTTAAGGGAGAAGTAGGAATCTCACCCAAGGAGTCCTTCGCATTTATTGGACAGTTGTACACAGGCAGCATATCACATACATGCCAATACACCCAAACCGTTGCGATTCGTCTACGGTCGTTGACGTCACACCGGAAGTCGAATCGTGCGTTAACATACCGGAAGTCGAGAGGCGTAGGCAGTATGTGAAGTTATCATGGTATGCCGGAAGTCGAATCGTGCGTTAACATACCGGAAGTCGAGGGGCGTGCACGTGAGCAATGAGTGAAAATGAGTGGCATGGTACAACTCGTCATTTATTATGACGAGTCGTTCGATTCGAGTCGAATCGTCTCGATTCGACATCTTCAACCCCCCCTTCACAGATACTTGCGTAATATTTTTCAAGTGTCTTGCAAATCGACATCAGCTATGACGGGTCGTCATTTGTTGTGACGAGTCGTTCGATTCGACAACATCTTCAACCCCCTATCGCAGACACTTGCGGGATACTTTCTAAGTCTCTTGCAAACTGACTTCCGGTTTCCATGTCATAAGAGATGGTTTCTCAGACCTCCGGTATCACAACACCACTTAGCCGCGAATCGACTTTCGGTTTGATGATTCGTCAACTGCCTTTGACAATTCGCAGCGGTTTGGGTAAATTGAACAACCCTCGCCTATCAGATAGGGTGGAAATAGTTGAGTGCAGTAGTTTTCTAAACCCCCCTTTTCTAAAGGGGACTCTATAATGGCTGATAAGGGTTTCACCATTGAAGACATATTTCCCCTGGGTATCTCCCTCAATACCCCCCTTTTCTTGGGAATGTCAGATCAGATGTCAGCTGAGGATGTGGTTAAGACACAGGATATTGCTTCCCTGAGAATTCATGTAGAAAGAGCTACTAACAAGGTCAAGAACTTTTCAATTTTTGATGGTGTAATTCCTTTAAGCCAGTTTGGCATAGTAAATCAAATGTGGTGTGTGTGTGTGTGTGTGTGTTTCATTTTGTGTAATATGCAAGATCCTATAATTACATAGCGATGTACAATGATATTAACTTAAACAAGATGGCCCTGAGATAGCAGAAATTTGCATCATAAATCTCATCAACATCTCTGTGCATGCATAGAAATTATGAAACCGATTAGATCATGCCTCGCTTGTGAGGCACCAAGTGCTGTTCACTCGAAAAGATGTTAAAGTCCAATTTAAACAATATTTACGTGGAGCTTGATCTGCTTTGCTAAACACCACAACAGACAGAGGCTTGTTTGACCAGACAGTTTATTAAATGTATATATCCTACGTAAATAACACACTAGACCATTACATAACAAAGATATTGGACGAATACACTAAACCAACGGTCCAGTAATCAAGAATAAATTACAAACACGAATGAGATTAAGATACAATCAAAACTGTCTATGGTGTGGATGGGAGGGAAATTAAAATTTTCTTAATGCTAGAAATAATCTTGTTGCTGGCTTGCTTGCAAGATTACTAATAACACGTGCACAGATACCTAAGCGGTAATACTAAAGTAATTTCGCAATTAAAACGTGTTAACGTGGTGAATAGCCATTGGCTCCACCCAAGTCTAAGACTTACATGCTGGAAAAATTGCTCAGTCTTACAGAGAAGGGAAAATACTAATTTGCACCCTGCCTGTACCCGGTCCAGGCCTCTCAATTATCGATGTCTAGATTCATATTAATAGAGATTTATATTCACCTTAAATTCCTGTGATGCAGTTTTAATGAAACCATTGAGGGAATCTCGTCCACATGTCAGCCAAAAACCTCAACTCTTTGTTCCTCAGTAATGAAGGAATTCTCCCCTCCAGTGAAACCCCCGAAATATCATCTTCTGTGAGAATAACAATGCTATCTGACGAACTTGCCGAAGAAGACGCCCTAGTGATACTGAATAAAGGCCTTTTGAGTTTCATTCTCGTGTATTCGAAACAAGGCGTTTCCGCGCGGCCGCCATTTATGAATTCGGTGTTTACCTTAAGTTTAGCTGCCACAAAACACCTCTCTTCATTCAGTCGAAGATGAAGATGTAATCTTTATGTACTGAATCTAATAAATCTGGAGATATCATTAAATGTTTCACGTACATTTGAGTGAAAAAGTAATGAAATTTATTGGAATTGATGATAGTTGATGATAGTCGGTGATAGTCGGTGATAGTCGGTGATAGTCGATGATAGTCGATGATAGTCGATGATAGTTGACGATAGTTGATGATAGTCGATGACAGTTGATGATAGTTGATGATAGGCGATGATAGTTGATATTTGATGATAGTCGATGATAGTTGATGATAGTTGATGATAGTTGATGATAGTTAATGATAGTCGATAGTTGATGTGAAAAAATAATGAAATTTATTGGAATTGATGATAGTTGATGATAGTTGATGATAGTCGATGATAGTCGATGATAGTCGATGATAGTCGATGATAGTCGATGATAGTTAATGATAGTCGATGATAGTTGATGATAATTAATGATAGTCGATGATAGTTGATGATAGTCGATGATAGCTGATGATAGTTGATGATAGTCGATGATAGTTAATGATAGTCGATGACAGTCAATGATAGTTGATGATAGTTGATGAAATTTGATGATAGTCGATGATAGTTGATGATGTTTGATGATAGTCGATGATCGTTAATGATAGTCGATGTAAGTTGATGATAGTTGATGATAGTCAATGACAGTTGATGATAGTTGATATAGTCGATGATAGTTGATGATAGTCGATGATAGTTGATGATAGTCGATGATAGTTGATGATAGTTGATGGTAGTTGATTATAGTTGAAGACAGTTGATGATAGTTGATGATAGGCGATGATATTTGATATTTGATGATAGTCGATGATAGTTATGATGTTTGATGATAGTCGATGATCGTTAATGATAGTCGATGTAAGTTGATGATAGTTGATGATAGTCAATGACAGTTGATGATAGTTGATATAGTTGATGATAGTTGATGGTAGTTGATTATAGTTGATGACAGTTGATGATAGGCAATGATAGTTGATATTTGATGATAGTCGATGATAGTTGATGATAGTTGATGATAGTTGATGATAGTTAATGATAGTCGATGATAGTTGATGATAGTCGATGATAGTTGATGATAGTTGATGATAGTCGATGATAGTTAATGATAGTCGATGATAGTCGATGATAGTTGATGATAGTTGATGATAGTTGATGATATTTGATGATAGCCGATGATATTTGATGATGTTTGATGATAGTCGATGATAGTTAATGATAGTCGATGACAGTTGATGATAGTTGATGATAGTCAATGACAGTTGATGATAGTTGATATAGTCGATGATAGTTGATGATAGTCGATGATAGTTCATGATAGTTGATGGTAGTTGATTATAGTTGATGATAGTCGGTGATAGTTGATGATAGTCGATGATAGTTGATGATAGGTGATGATAGTAGATGATAGTTGATGATAGTCGATGATAGTCGATGATAGTCGATGATAGTCGATGATAGTTGATGATAGTTGATGATAGTTGATGATAGTTGATGATAGTTGATGATAGTTGATGATAGTTGATGATAGTTAATGATAGTCGATGATAGTTAATGATAGTGGATGAAAGTTCGTAATTAAAACGCGCGTAATAGTTGAAACAATCATCGACTAATAAGTAAAGCTCCAATTGTATGAGATACTAACGCTGAAACGGCTTAACAAGGAAAACTAAAGTGTGTGAGGTAGCCCTTCGTTAGAGTATAGTGAATTTGGAGAAAAGCTAGCGCTTGAACGTCAATGAGTCAGCTGGTCAGTCAGTCTGTCAGTCAGTCAGTCAGTCAATAAGTCAGTCGGTAAGTCGGTAAGTCAGTCAGTCAGTCAGATGGTCAGTTAATAAGTCAGTTACTCAGTTAGTCAATAAGTCAGACAATAAGTCAGTCTGTTATCATTCAGTCGGTCAGTTAGTCAGTCAATATGTCAGTCAGTCAGCCAATCTGTCAGCCAGCCACTCGGTCTGTCAGTTAGTCGGTAAGTCAGTCAGTCCGTCAGTCAACAATCAAATAAGTTTGCCAGGTAATCAAGCATGCTGGTGTCGGCCTCATCTTCCATAGTCTGGATAAAATTAACTAGTGCCTTTGCTTCATGTTCTTTCACAGAAGGGAATGAGTCATCAACTATTCGGTGCAGAAGGCTGGTTGTGTTGGAGCTACTGCTCTTAATGAACTCTTAAATGACGTCAAAGCCAATTATGGAATGCTCCTGATCATCTTGACTACCTACCTTGTTGAGTTATAGCTCCTTTCGCTTGGGTTTAGGCATTGGTAACTGAAGTGGCCAACATCCACAAGTGAAGCAATGGTTGCAGCGGAAACCCCTCCCTTGTCTTTCGCAACTCCAGCACCCTCCAGGGCGGACCCTCATTTGTTCTGCTGGGTTGTACTGTAGGTGGGGGTTATTACGACTTTGTTGTTCCATACTCTCCCGGATAGCGGCCAGTTCTGCTTTCAATTCTGTAACTTCGGTAAAAAGGTTAACTTTTGTTGGCTCTTCTGGGGTTTTATCTTCAACCGAGGCTCCGCTGTTACTGTGTGGGTGGTCACCTAAGCTACAAGTTGCGTGGGGGTTCGGTTTGTGAGCTGGCCATGGCGGGAAACTAGCTTCTGCATTCTTTCTGCTTCATTACTAACTTCTACATTCAATTTCTCAAAAATTTCTTCGTCCTATGCTTTTTAGGTGTTTTGTAGGCAGGGTTTTATCTCCATTTTGATGCTATCATTCTTAGCTCAGAAATATGCATTGTACCAGCTTAGGGTCATACTTTAAGTCAGATCCTGCTTCTTGGGATGCAGGCTACTTTCTGTCTTTGGTCAAGGAGGCGAAAAAGAAAGTCCTGAGGGATCTCCCCCGCTTCCTGTGCTGCAGAACTAAGTAGTTGGCACATTTCCGTCGCCCATTTCTTCTGGTAATGCGACCTGAGTATTTTACTTAATCTGGCAAGTCCTAAAACAGGCTTACCTTCCAAGTAGCTCCTCAATCTGAGGCCTGGGTTGATTGCTCGAATGACGGCCTCGAAAATGTCATCCTCTTTGTAGCCTCGCTTCAGGCTGGTGAAACTCAGGCGGTCCTTCTGACGAGAATCTCCAATCTGTCCCGATATTTTAAATTCATTCCTGAACGTTGTGATCGCTGCGGTCTCTTTAGACGTAGGTATGTTTGTATTTAACTTGATGGCAGATTTCTGCTCAACCTGCCGGTGTTTACGCCACTCTCTTGTTCACTCTTCACATTTCTTGTCCTCTCCAACGACTTCAGACATCTTGATAGCCTTCTCTGTCACATCGGGGTCACCAAATGTTGCACTCTGCTCAATCTCACACAGAAACTAAGGTAACAACACGTTTTCTCGTAAACTAGTATCGATCTCTCATTGCTTTTTTCACAAGCAAATGGGATCTTCCGATCCCATAGATGTGTATTCTGGGGCTGGGTCCAGTCTCTTTCGTCTTACCTTGAGTGATGTCTAAAATGACCTAAAATAACCTTGACTGATGACTTGACCTAAAATGATCGAAATTACCTACACTGACTAAAATGACGTTTAAACTTCACTCGAACAATTTGAAAACGTAATTGCCAGCAATATACAACAGAACAACAGAATTGAATAAGCTGAGTGCTTACCTTCTCGGTTAATAGTATGACACTTCAGATCACTTAGAACACCTTAAATCACTGTGCTACTACCAGCTAATATTGTGGATCTTTTTAGCCAGACTTTTGGTTAATTTAGACATCAGTCAAGGTTATTTTCATGTCCGGCCATCTTAGACAATAGTCAAAGTTACTTTAGATTTTTTTATTTAAGGTCATTGAGTATATCACTCAAGGTCATTTTAAATCATTTCTTGTCTTAGTCACTACGGAGGGAAAAAACTGAGAATGTTCATGTGACTATAAGAGCAGAAAGCGTTGTAACTGTGAGACACCGCGATTTTGTTTATACTCCCGCCCTATTTGAAACTGAAAGGATTATAAGATTTTTTTTTTCATACTTCTCACAGAAATAAGCAAAACAAAACAGAAATATTATCATAGACGTGACTGAACACATCCAAATTATAACGCCGGTCCCTCCAGACCTGCGAGACACCGCAATTTTGATTGTACCCCCGCTCTAATTGAAACTGAAAGGGCTGTAAGATTGTTTCATCCTTCTTAGAGAAATAAGCCAAAAAAAACAGAAATATCTTTATAAACATGACTGAACACATCCAAATTATCACGCCAAGTCCTTCCAGACCTTTTGCCATAATTTCCTTAGGGTTCAGTCCACTCGCGAATTGATAAACAAAACAGAAGACAAACAAATCCCAAGTTCGAACTTGTTACATCAAAGTTCATGATCAAAGCCTTATTACAAAAATGGATCGGGTTTATTTACCTTCGATCGATAAATTCGTGAATAATTAAGGGCAGAGCTCAGCCCACGTCATATGAATCCTTCTCAAAATCGGTTACGAATAACTTCCTACGGTCGACATCCTACTGACTGAGAAACACATTTGAGCACGATTCATCTTTCTTTTAATCTTTACCTAAGTCAATTTCTGTTTTCCGCTTGAATCAGTCTGCTTTCTGTACAGAAAAAACGAGTGCGTGTTTCTTTTACATTTCGCTCCTGCATTCATCAAGGGCAATCCCATGCTTTGTAACTTAATATTTCACAAAGCTGTCGCCATTACCATCTGTACAGAGCGAGTATAGAGGAAACCATGCTATCCTCGAACAATACAACTTCCTTCATCATCCTACGGAAAACGAAGACAAAATGAGAACAGAGACGCTTTCGTTGTCTTTTGCAATTCTGGTAAGTATCATAGCTTTCGATCTGACGTAGGGCTAACACTCGAAATGTCTGCTTAAAAACTCTTTGCAGTGGCCAATTTACATTATCAACTCATTTTGTTAACCAAATTATCTTTTTATACCCTCCACCGACACAGTACCACAGTTTCTTAAGAAATTTATCCCCTTTATCTAACTAGTAAATACACCAGTTTGCAGTTTGCGTTTATCGAAGAACAGGAACCCAGAATATGGACTAGACCAGGCGAATCACCCATAAAAATAGGTGGTATCTTCTGGTGCTTTTACGAAATTCTGCAACCAGGATCTTACGAGAGTATTTTCCCTCAGTGTGGCTTGCCTCACATATATACGGCTATTGCTTTTTTGCTTCCTTTTTTCGGTTTGTACTTTTCATCCTCTGAACATTTCTACAGTAGGACAATAATCGACTAGTTGTTCAACTGATTTGCTCGAAAAGACCACGTGACACTAAACTCGTCACGTGAAACATAGAGAGTGACACTTTGTATTTGACGCGTGCATTTAGCTCAACTTCCGCTTATGCTGATTTTCTTTATCAGGGATGCGGGGTGTCGAATTTTTTGTCTATGTAATCAACTTCCTCTTCGAACAACTGACTTCCACTTCCCAATTTATCGCCAGTCAAGAAGCTGCATGTAGTAATACAACTTGTCATTTTCTAAAATTGTTTAAAATGGTTTACACCACACAATTATTGAGAAATTATCGGGTAATTTAACCAGTATCAAAAAGCAGGTCTTCCTTTCGACTTCCGTCGGTTTATCACCGTTCTTTTAATTCAGATATTTTGATTTCCATGTATTTTGGAAAAACCCGTTCGTCATCTGGTGTCAAAAAACTCTCCAAATGTTGTTACCATTTGGCCCTTGATATACACGTTACTCTACAGAATAGGTAAAAATAGAAGCTTTGTTTCTTAAACATTTCATTTCTGTTTCCTCTTCTTGGTTTATACCCACCGTTTACGTTTATTTTTTAATAAGATGAAACGCAGTTTTCAATTAAGTTTTGAAAATAGACTACTACAAAACGGCATTATACTAGTTCGCTTTATGTCTTCGTCTAGAATACTTCTCAATCAATCAAATTCAAACTTATTCAATCGCTTCTTCGTCGTTCGCCTTTTCTCGCGCTTCAGACTCATTACATGTTCAAATTTTGAGCCCTCATTAGACTACGAGCAGTCCCTTCTTTTCGGTAAAGTCCGTCGCGCAAGTTATTTAAAAAAAGAACTGCGAAAGAAATCGATGTTAGCGCGCCACTTGAAACTCTGCGAGAGAGGCGCAGAGTTCCACATAGCGCACAAATTTCAATTTTTTTTTCGCTGATTGTTTTCTTGACTCGCGCGATAGACTTCGCCACACTCTAAGTTCCCATTTGCTCCTCGTACAGTGTTCCTTGATCCTGATTGGATGATTCGAGAATCCGACAAAGGAGAATAATTTTTTGCGCAGCCCATTTCACTGTGATGACGTGTTCTTTGCTCTTCTACCCCAAGAAAAAGCCCTCCCCCTTCTTTACTTATGTCCATTGGAACAGGTGGGCAAAGGATCAAGGACTCGGGGAGCGCTATCTACCACTGAGCGTACGATTTTGTAGTAGTGAAAACAAGTCCTTATCGCAACCCGTATGGCATTTTTATAGAGCTAGCGCGGGAAAGGAGAAGAAAAAGGAACATGAGCGAGGATTTCTCCTTGTTCATGTACAAAGTCAAACGCTATGACACTTATAAAAGTATTGCTTCCATATTACAAGTGGTTTTTATTTCATGTTACATCGGAGTTACTTATCCTCGTTTTTTGAGAAGAATCTAGTCTTTTGAAAGAAAACTTCTTTTTCTCTGTTTCTGTTTTGACTTGCACTTACAATCGGTTATAAACATCTTTTTCAGATCATTGTAATACTGATACTTCGGCTCACACTTATGATACACGGGATGTGTGCCGCTGCATCCAAGCATGGAGTAACCATAACATTGCGCCTCCTTGATCAATTTGCCTTCAATATAGACTCGTGAAAAATGCCTCACGCAGGGATGCTGTTTAGGTGATCCTAAATCGTTTCTTTGTGAGTTCGTCTTCGTCAGGATTTTGTCGGCAAAAACATGCCAGCGTTCATGCGGAGAATCCAATTGACTACTTTGGAAATCTCCACCTGGTTCATTGCCTGAGATCTGTTTGGGTTTCATCCACTCTGTGCCATATGTGTTCTCCAATATTGCTATCTGAAAAGCAGAGTACTGTTATATGGAGCCTTCAAGGCACCTGTGGTAAGGCTCAAAATGAGTCATTTATTGTACAGTTACAGTAAATGATTACAGTCCATCGCTTTCTATAAAAAAACATTGCTAATCTAGCGCCCAGACACTCAATTACTGGGCAGTGAAATTGTATAATAAGGTTTGGTTACGAAGTAAGTGTATAAGACATAACATGTTCGTCTTTGATAAAGAACCAAACGGTTCACATTCCGATTGACCAAAACCAAATTTAAGAACATCGTCGTCCAATCAGGATGAAAGCGCACTGTACAAGGAGCTAATAAGGACTATCGCACGAGTCAAACGAGGCGAACGACAAAAACGCGATTGTATAAGTTTTAATTTGATTGATTAAGAAGTATTCTAGACGAATACATAAAACGAACTAGTCTATTTTCGAAACTTAATTGAAAACTGCGTTTCATCTTATTAAAACTAAAAGATAAACGTAAACGGTGGGTATAAACCAAGAAGAGGAAACAGAAATGAAATGTTTGCAATTGAGAAACTTTGGAATTTTTTCAAGAAACATAGCTTCTATTTTTACCTATTTTGTAGAGTACCGTGTATATCAAGGGCCAAATGGTAACAACATTTGGAGAGTTTTTTGACACCAGATGACGAACGGGTTTTTCAAAAATACATGGAAATCAAAATATCTGAATTAAAAGAACGGTGATAAACCGACGGAAGTCGAAAAGAAGACCTGCTTTTTGTTTCTGGTTAAATTACCCGACAATTTTCCAATAATTATGTAGTATAAACCATTTTAGACAATTTTAGTAAATGACAAGTTGTATTACTACATGCAGCTTCTTGACTAGCAATAATTTGGTATGGGGAAGTGGAAGTCAGTTATTAGAAGAGGAAGTTGATTACATAAGCAAACAATTCGACACCCCACATCCCTGATAAAGAAAATCAGCATAAGCGGAAGTTGAGCTAAATGCACGCGTCAAATATAAAGTGTCACTCACTATGTTTCACGTGACGAGATTTAGGTGTCATGTGGTTTTGTTGGGCGAATCGTTTGAACAACTAATCGATTATTGTCCTATGGTAGAAATATTCAGATGATGAAAAGTACAAACCGAAAAAAGGAAGCAAAAAAGAAAGAGCCGTATATATGTGAGACAAGCCGCGCTAATGAAAAATGCTCTAGTAAGATCGTGGTTGCAGAATTTCTCAGAAACCACTGAAAGATACCATCTATTTTTATGGGTGATTCGCCAGGTCTAGCTCACATTCTGGGTTCCTGTTCTTTGATTAACTCAAGCTGATGGTGTATTTACTAGTTTAATAAAGGGGATAAGTTTCTTAAGAAACTGTGGTGCTGTGTCGGTGGAGGGTATAAAACGATAATTTGGTTAACAAAATGAGTTGATAATGTAAATTGGCCACTGCAAAGAGTTTCTAAGCAGACATTTCGAACGTTAGCCCTTCGTCAGATCGAAAGCTTTGATACTTACCAGAATTGCAAAAGACAACGAAAGCGTCCTTGTTCTCATTTTGATGGTGAAGGAAGTTGTGTTGTTCTAGGGTAGCATGGTTTCCTTTATACTCGCTCTGTACAGATGGTAATGGCGACAGCTTTGTGAAATATTAAGTTACAAAGCAATGATATCTCTAGCCAAAGCGCGCAGTAAATGCTCTTCAAGGGCTGGAATTTTAAATGTTGTATGAGATGCTACTTCATCTTTTTAAGAGGCTCTTTTTGTTTAACGCCCGCTCCTATTACGGCAAGCCTCATAAACAACCAGAGTTAAACTTCCTGCTAGCCTTCTTTCAGTATTTTTTTTTTTCAGGGGTTGCCCATGATGAATGCAGAAGCGAAATTTAAAAGAAGCACACACTCATTTTTTCTGTAAAGAAAGCAGACTGATTTAAGCGGAAGACAGAAATTGACTTACGTATAGATTAAAAAAAAGATGAATCGTGCTTAAATGTGCTTCTCAGTCTGTAGGATGTCGACCGTAGGAAGCTGTTCGTAACCGATTTTGAAAAGGATTCATATGACGTGGGCTGAACCTAGAAATAATGTCCTTGTCTTTTCTTTTGAAAAACATCAGTGTTTTTCTTGTATAGTAAATATGTTAATGTATAAGCTAATTTTGTGCCAATAATTACATTTCTCTTCAGTTTAACAGCTCTCGGATTTAGTTTGATGAAATTTCTCATCATCATCATCATCATCATCATCGTGATAATCATCATCCCTGTTATTATCATCATTATCTGTCACAATCATCGATTTTCAAGATATGGGATAAAAGAATTGAAAAAACGTGCGTCATCAAATACGTACTTTTTTCCCTTATTCAGCATATCGACTTTTTGAAGGTTCCGGGTTAAGTGTACTAAAAATGATAGACAGGAACAATTTTTATGGTTTTAATCTCCAAAGTGCCCTCTCAGACCAAGTCACAATAACATCTCTTAAACACGCCAATCTTTCTTTAATTTTCCCCATTCACTAATCGGCTGTAATCGGTCTTCAAAAAGAACTTAGGTAAAATAAAAATAAAAAAGATTGTCAGTTTCTAAAAGAGTTGGTCAAATGATTTCAATATTTTCAAATGCATCTATTCATGTGGGTTACGCACAACAAAGACGATAAATTGAACCTTAAATTTCAAAAGGATTTTGTCAAAGAAGGACAACGTGCTCAAGATGGTCACACACAAAAAAGCTCATTGCATTTCAAAAGGTTTTTCATTCAAGTAGGAGGATTGCTGGTTCATACATAATGATTAATGGTTTGAAAACAAGCATTTTTTTTCTGAATAGAAACGGGTACAAGTTTAGTTCAAACGATTGTCTATCAAGCTAGAATGCAGAGAATAATAAAAATCAGATTTCAGTTTGTAACAGGAAAACAACTAATGAAAAGATAATTCTACACCAAAATCAATAAATGCAAGTTCAGTGGAGGAAAATATTACAAGAATAAATAACTCTGGAAATAGCTTGAAAAGACAACACAATCACTTGCAAGATGGGACTAAATTCTTGGATGGACGGCAAATCAAGATGAAAAATTTTTCTCTTGGTGAAATGCTTTTTATATTACATTGTAACATAAAACTTTAGGGGAACAGAGTGCAAACTGACTGTCTAGACACTTCGTAACCAAAAATAAACCTAGAAAAAGCTAAGTTTTTTATAATACCAGTCACCGCTCAATAGCTTTGAACGACTAACGTACGCTATTTATCATCCATTAATAATTGTACCGTCGAGTTATTTGGGAGATCTTTATTGAGTATAATATCACGTGTTCTTTAAGGTAAATGTCAAACAAATGAACATAGAAGTGACAATCTTTTAGCGCAAGATGTTGAACTGTAAGTGCGTAAATGTGTTCAAAAGATAAATCCTCTCATAATCTTCAGTTCAAAATGCTGAAAAACAATAACAGGGGCAGATCTAGGTTTTTCTTAGGAGGGGTTGCACCAATAAAGAATGACGTAACTGAAGGGTGACATAAACATGTTTTAAAAGCGGACAACGAAGACGATGGCCTGAACCTTTTTCGAGCAGCGTTTCTGGTCCCATGTGAAACAGCTGAAGCCTGAAGACCCAGGCGTAGCTGACCTCGTGATCGAAGGCAAATATTCAGCAATGGAGCGACCAAAGCGGAATTTTGAACAAAAAATTCTCTTCTGTTTTCAGCAATTAAACTGACTCAGATCCTCAGAGCGTCGGGAACGAGCCAAAGTCTAGCAGAAGTCCTCTTATAATCACCGTTACTGGTGTCACCAAACAGCTAACCTCCCTGAAGACCAATAAGGCTTGCGACTACAGACCATAGACTTTGCTTTACTTCGCTTTGAGAGAACTCGCGCCGCTTCAAACCTTGACCAATCGCGGCTGGGTCACTCGCGTTTTCCCGCACTTCTTGTGGCTTAGCGGCTTTCAGTTTGAGTTTTCATTGGCTCTTATAATCTTTTCCTGTGTTTTGATTGGCTGTTGTGATAACTTTGGTTTTTAGCTTTGATATTATGACACGTACACCGAAATGCGCGCCAATGTAGAGGAACGTGTCACCAGATGTTTTAACTGCGAAGACAAGACGAACCGAAAGCACATGAAAAAAATTTTCTTTCGTTTTCGACACAAATAACCAAAAAAATGTTTTTATTTCTTAGCCAAGTACGCGTCACAAATAATAAAAATAACAATTTTTGAAACTAAGAGAGGTCATTCTAATGTTAACAAACGTTAAAATCAACAATTCTCTAAGACCGAGTGCGTGTAGACCGGCAGAAAAATACATTGAAGTTTCACACATTGAAATATTTGAATCATGCATCAAAGTTAGTATCATTCGGGATTAAGGAAGGATAATCGCATAAGATTATAACGTCTTGAAGGGACACATTCAAATTTAAAAAAAATTCAAAAGATATAGGCAAAAATTACAGAAAAACTTTCCTTCTGAACTTTCAGTACTTAAATCCATTGATACCAGCTATATTAGTCCATTTTAAACTTGTTTTTTTTCAAAATGCGTGGATATTTTGACCGGAACAAAAAAATTGCGGCTCGGGAGATTACGGATGTTTCGCCGTTTATGTAGAAGGTTCTCAGACAAGTTTGCCCTAAACATTTCCTATACAACCTAACTAAATAAATTTCTTCCACCCTTCTAAAACACGGTCAATTCTCGTACCGCATATTCACAATAAGTCATATGATCGTTTTTTACAAGGCGTGCATCTGTTGATCACACTCGCCTTAGCCTTGGGTTTTCTTGTCTTCGAGAATATCTCCGTTTTAAAATAAATAGTTGTGCGTCGCCTATTTGCGAGTGCGATCTTGACTCCGAATGGGTGAATTTTTTTTCTTGAATTGCCTAAGGTATGCCGATCAACGCGACGTCCTCTTTACATCTGCTGCTAATATTCTAGGTGAAACATGGTCATCGAGAAGCGATCGAGGAAGCTGAATTTTTTTATCGTATGGTGTTGAATCTGTAACTATCAATTACGATGTCAGCTATGCTTTGTTTAAATAATATATCCCTAGCTTTGTAAGTTAAATTCATCGTCATTACAATTTGTGTGTGTAGTTTGTGTGTCTGTTGGTGTGTGAGCATGAGTAAATTGAATTTTATTTGCAATATTATAATCCTCTCGTTAAGCCTTCGTACTTTTGGGGAAAAAAAAAGAAAAACATGTATAAATAATAATAACAATAAAAAAACCTATCTGTATAAACTTGTAAAAGGGAAGCAAGCCCTTAGGTCACCAGAAAACCGCATCCCTTTTGTTCAAGAGGCGCTTCTACAGTGAAATGCAATATACCTTTTCGGGGTTCAAGACTGCTACGAGCTACTAAGTCAATAATGTGTACAACATCGCACTGTCGTAAATAATTCCCTGAGATACCGTGCAAGGCATATTAAACCGGCTGTTGAGAGTGGTAGTCCGTAAATGTAGGAGCAGGTCAAACAGGTAGGTTCACCGATTTCGCGTAAATTTTGCATGTAAACTTGGTTAGGGTTTCCAATCATGAGATTGCAATTTATTTTGCGTGGGAAATTACGGCTCACAGCCATATTGAGCGCCATCTGGAACATGGAAACTGGGCTAAACTAAGAGCTACTAAGTCAGATTCATGGGCAAAGTTTGAAAGAAATCGATTTTTTAAACCGAAATACACCGAATCGCTTTGAGAGAGACTGCGTCTTAACTGTTCCCTATTTGCTTCAAATATCAAGCCACCCAAGAGAGTACAAATAGTTTATATTCTCTTAGCCGCCGTAAGTCTATTCCATGTCAAGTCGTCCTGTATTCCCTAAGAAAAGAAAAAATATAAAAAGAATCTCGAGGAGTAATTAGCGATATCAGTTCACGAAGAATATTATATCTTGTGACAAAAAACTGATAAAGCGAGGAACCGAGAGTACAAAATATTTCAACATCGAAACTCTTGGACACGGAAATAAGTTAAAAGTAATTACAGTTTACAGCGTAGGTGTTAGTTTTCGTAACTGAGACCCTGTATTTATCTTCTACAAGTAATGCAAACTGGACTGGCTACGAACCCTAACAGTTCCGCCTGACATAAATAATTTGTTACTCGTAAATTCAGACTTATCATAATTACTCTTGGAAAAGAAGTGTTAGTCTTACTATGCTGATCTAATACAAAATAGAAAACTGGTTGCCGCTGAGATCTTTTATTGTTTTTCGAATGAAATTCAGCATGGGTGTTTTCAAACTGACGTTTATTCAAACGCGTTGGTGTTGTTTCATCAGAGCGAGGAAGTAAGTTCGTTCAAGGCAACAGATGCGTATAAGTATTCTGAACTCATTTTGCATTGGTATGATCAAATGAAGACAACAATAAGGAGTAAATGTATAATTAATGTATTTCAGTATCAACGTTCTAACTGATGAAACGGTTGGTACTCAGGGTTACAATTTGATCTGAGGTGACCAACTTTAGAGAAATTGGAAATACTCAGAATTTGTACTTTACCTTCCAAGAGCCAGGGAGTCATCGTCATTGTCTGTCAGAGTTTCCAGATCTATCAGAAAATTAAGGGGAAAAAATATTAACATCAAAAACAATCGCTTAATGTCGCGTCATTTCTATGAACACATTCACGACAGCTTACAGACATCGCTATACAACAAGAAAATTCGAGTTGGTTACCTTTGATGCAATGCACAGAAATGGATGTCAATAAAGGGTATCAACTCATCCATGAGTTCTATATTCCCGGTTGTCTTCCACAAGAAACAGTCGATCGAAGAAAAGAACATAGTGTTGAATTAAACACTCATTTTTAGAAAGTAAGTAATTGTTATCCACGAAATCCTCTTAATCAATAACTTTATGGTTTGGAACAACTGCTTGGGACAAAAGTATTTGATGTCTCAGGTGATAAAATTCAAAACCGCGCCGTTAAAACAGAATACTCAAAAGTAATATGATCCTGTTTTTCTTCGCCGTGATCGACTCGGATCGATCGCAGCCTCAACTGAAAGCATTGCTTTTTTCATATCTTACCTTTTTATTATTATCTTCAGATCAAACATGACCATGATCTTCAAGTCCGTTGTGGTTGTCTTGATAGCCATCCTGTTCATCGACGAAGCTACAGCGAACACCTGTCCTCGTTTGGTGAAGCTTAAAAAGAGTCCAGTCTGTTTCGGGGCTCGAAGTAACAAGTATGGTCGTTTTACCTACCCTCGGAACATCTTCTTGAGCTCCTTCCTGTTCGTGCACCGTACAGGATCGGTGACTTGTAATAAAAAACAATACAGCTACTGGGGTTGTTTTCCAAATCACCATGGACTTGTTGTCATCCTCACAGATCATCAAATCAGAATACTGGCAGGTTACACTTCTTCGTCTTCTGCCCTCGTGTTCTGTGCTCCTCGGAAGCCCCACTGTCCTTCGCCAACACCGAGCTCCGCCTCTGGTACGGAGAAGATTTACGTGGTTTCATAGAGAACGACAAGGGCGGAAAAACTTGCGCAGATGTGTATGATGCGTTGGCCTAATCAGTGATCTAAAAAACCTCGAACTTTAGAATGAATATATCAGTAAATGCTGAAAAATGTTATCTTTGTACTACATGATTATCATCTACAACCGCAGTACAAATATGAATTATTTCATATAAACTTCACATCATTTCACTGCACGGGAAGATATGAACTCAATAAATTGACCTCGCTCCCAATGTGTGGCTTCATAGCTCAGTTGGTAGAGCATCGCACCGGTATCGCGGAGGTCACGGGTTCGAATCCCGTTGAAGCCCTGATTTTTTTCAGGCTTCTTCTTTCCAATTGCTTAAATTGGAAAATTTACTGCGATGATCACATTTCACTTTCATCTACAACCGCAGTACAAATACGAATTATTTCATATAAACTTCACATGATTACAACTGATAAGGGAAATAAAATTATTCGAGGTGAGGAGACTGGTATTTGTTCTCTTACCATAAAACCCCGCTGATTAGAGGCTCAATGCTTTCAGTTTCATTTAAAAGTTCAGCCAAAGACGGAATCAGCGAACTTATGCTCTATTCGTATGATCTAAGAGGAAATCTCTGGAAAGGTGAATTTAGTTCGCAGAACTGATCAAATCTTATCAAATTTGTTTAAAAAGAAAAGAATATTTATGTCACAAAGTTGACCCAAAAATTGGTGGCAATCTCCAAAAATTACACATTCCCATCGAAATCGGATTTTCGAGCAGCTAAATTAGAGCGTAGACTCAATTTTTTCCCGCCGGCGCTTGTGCGATTTACCGCGCTCCCGACCGCTCGCACAACTGCATGAGACATATGAATGAACCATTTAAACGAGCGTCTTGCGGCAAATTTTTATGTCATATTCATAAAAGCGATTCAGTTCGCGCCTTAAATAAACTGCGGTTTATTTCCCTCGTAAAAGTGGCCCCGATTTCCCCTTTGTGGGCTGCGCAAGATCTTCCACCATTGATGCTTCAAATTTAATCGACTAAGATCTTTCGCTTCCTACATACTTTCGTAACAAGAGACTATAAACTGTAATCTTTTGTTTCGTAACAAAGTGGCCCTCTACAAGTCATATGTTTTACATCTACATCCATGAAATTAAAACCAGTACTGACCATATCCGACCACATTTGTTTAGAAGACTAGAAAATTAAGGAGAATTTGTAACAAAATTAATCCCGTGAATCATAATAATGTTAAAAAAGTTCTCGTCTCACTTCAATTTTCCAGCTGGGGCATTTGTTAAAGTAAAAAAGCTCGAAACAGAAGAGTATTGAGACAAATATAATACGAAATTAACAAAAAAACTAGAAATTGAATATCAGGTGCTAAAGAAAAATTTGTGGCAACGAGAAGCAAACCATACAGATTTGCACAAGTGAAAAAGCACGAATTCCTTTACCAATCTGAATAGGACAACTTTACGTGTGTCTTCTAGTCAACTTTGCGAGAGAGGGAGAGTAAAAACTATGGGGACAAGGTTATGTTCCAGTCAGTTTGCTAAGCAACACCTTGGACACGTAATTAAGGGTTCATTCGTTGTGAAGCAGATTCTTGTGAACTGTTCATGAAAAATATGATGATTTTTTTCGCATATCAAACATGAACAAAATCAAAATATGAACAGGACATGAAGAAAGCCTCTGTGGTCAGACAGCTATGAGAATTATTCAAAAACATTATTAAGACACTTTAAGTTTCTCTTCTTCTCTTCTTCCTATGAACAAAAGCTACAAAGGATTAACTTTGTAAGAAGAAAGTTAACTCTGCTGTCCATAAAACACCAACAAAGATTTATGCAAACTCCAAAACGATATGACCAAAGTAACCTTTTATCGAAGATGTGACTGAGAACAACATCAATTAGCAAGGTACACAATTGAATGATGACCTGTCGTCAAAGTTATAAGCAGTAACTAAACATTCAAATGGATTGGAATCATAAGCAATTAGACATGTCGATTTGGCTATTATGTACTATTTACAACTGAATACATAAGTTTGGCCAAATACAACATGCATCAGTTTAACAGGATAAAGAGGGCTCCTTTCCAAAAACAAGTTAACACTCGAGATCTCCTTTCCAATGACAAATTGATTCGAAACATGGAAGGATGTTTTATAATCTAGTCACTACTGTGAGATAGAGAAATACTTGTAGGCCTCCGCTCATTACCAAGCTACTCACTCAAGTTAATAGAATTGATGGATTCTGATCCAGCTTTTATTTAAAATTGAAAATCATTCCGAATCAATTGCTACCCAAGGACATCAAAGAAGTGCCATTTGATTTAAGTGGATCCAACGTTCTTGTCAGTGAAAACTACAGATGAAAAGCAGATTCAGCAAACTTTTCCTGTGATAGCCGAAAAAAATGAGACAAAAGTAAATTGTTATCACGTTTTAACGAAGATGGAAGATCAACATCAATTAGTAAAATATACCATTGAACAGCCACGAGTTAAAATTGGAGTCACCACAACAATACAGCTGTTAAACACTATTAAAATGTTCAATGTTTCATATAAATACAGCACGCATCAGTCATCAGTTCACTGTGTATAGATTTTCGTTCCTGATCACAAGCAGCTGACGAAACCTACAGCGTGGAAACTCAAATTTCTCGTTTATTCTGTTCCTTCAGCGCCCATTGCAAAAGGTAACTGAGATATTTGATTGATTCCAAGAGTTCATATTTGATCATTTTTTAACCAGGGGTTTCAAAAACTTTTGCCATAAGCATAAGGGGTGTAATAGGCGACTTTGCCTGTAAAAGGGGGCGAGGGTGGAACCCGAACGCGAAGTTCTGTTCGCAGGCTAAACAGGCGTCAGTAAGTGGTCATTACTGCAGGTAATGTGTCGATCATCCCAAAGCTTCAACATCCTCTCGGGCAACCCCCTGGGCATTTGAACTTTTGAAGATTGGTTTGATAAAATTCCCACCCCCTTCTCCTTCCTCGAGGCCAAAATTGTGTTCAAATGGCCCACCCAAGAGCTGGATTGATGATCCATTTTTTTGCAAGATTCAAAATCAGGGACGATCTTCTGAGCCATTACCCCGCGAAAGTAAACTGTTTACTTTCAAACACGTCCATTTTCAAGATGAAGCACTCGTATTCCATCGGAAAGACTTCACACTTCCGGTTCAAAATTTCATTCCGGCCAGGCAAAGTTCAAATTGCCCGATTCCCTTCCCCCCCGGCACGTTCGACAATCAAATGCCCGGGAAGATATTGAGGCTTTGAATTGATCGGCGCATAACTGACTTTTGTCGAAACCCTTGATTTCAACAGTTTTTTTTCACGAAGTGACTCTGTTTCTACTAACTATGTGTACAGTTGTCTGTTTTCCTTCTTCTTCAGATCAATCCAAGTCACCATGCTTTTTAAGTTCGCTCTAATCACCATGCTAGCCACAGCGTTCATCAGCGAAGCTTCAGCAAATTCCTGTCCTCGCTGGGTGAAGCTAAACAAGAGTCCAGTCTGCTTCGGAGCCCGAGACAGTCAGTTCAGCGCATTTGCTTACTCTCAGAACATCCTAGTAAGCTCGTTCATGCTCGTTCATCGTTCTGGAACAGTGACATGTAATAAAAGACATTATAGTTACTGGGGATGTTATCCAAATCACGCAAATATAAATGTCGTCTTAACAGATAATCAAAACAAGTTATTGGCCCCAGCTGCTACCAATCATGGTGGATGGTACAATCTGTCAGGTTACACCTCCTCATCTTCTGCCCTCGTGTTCTGTGCTGCCAAGAAGCCCCACTGTATCCACGCCAACACCCAGCTCCGCCTGTGGTACGGTGAAGATTTACGTGGCTACACAGAGAGCGACAACGGCGGCAAAACTTGCGCAGATGTTTATGGTCTGCTGGTCTAAACTGCGATCAACAAACCTCGAACATTAGACTGAACGAGATGATTACTGATAGAGAAAGACTGTCGATTTATAACAAGTTGTCAAAATAGAGATAATAAAGTGATTCGAGGTCAGAGAAGAGTGGAGATGGTTTATATGATCCTGCAATCCCATACCCAAATATTAAGGCAAGAGCTGCTACTCAACCTCTAAGGAATACAACGGTCAAAACATTGAGCATGCGCGAGGGTATCAAATTTGGCCGCCCGCGCGCCAATTCCCCGCGCAGAAAAACAGATAAAACAACTGCTCTCGCAAAATGGGTGAAAGAAATTGAAAAGCTCATAGAATTATGTTAAAGAAAACAAAAATATGGAAAAGGAAAACTCTTAATTTTTAGAACAGTACGGGTTTTCTTTTGATTCACTACTCTGTTTTGAGCTTTACCAAAATATGGGCTTTTTACGCTTCCAAAAAAAAAAGTGACTTACCGGCTTGTTTGGTTCACTGTTTTACCGCTCAGTCAGCGATAAACAGGCATATTTGCATAGACATCTTAACCTTGTAAAATCCTAGTTGCAATAAGACACCAAAACAAAAGAATGAGTCTCCAGTGATGGAGACCCGCGTAATCAAATAAGTCCATAAATAAATATTAGAAGGAGTGAGACATCAGGGTTCGACTGTATCTCAACGTAAAAATTCTACAAATCATTGATGCTTCTCTGTCAAAACTTGCCTTTTGATTTTTCCTTTCGCTAATTTCACAGCTCGAAAACTTGTCCTGAACGGGGATACCTATTATTTGCAGATTGTCACCAATATTTGGGTCGACTTTGTTTCCAAGATATTCCGATCCAATCGTAAAATAAATGTGAGAAGATTAGGTCAGTTTTGCTGACTAAATTTATGCTTGCAAATATTTTCTTCTTTTTTTTTGGATCACATTTATGAATGGTCATATGATACAAAGCTTCACTGATTTGGACTTTCTCTGAAAGTTTTAAACGAAACTGTGTAGAACTGGAAGCACTCCACCTCTAAGTTTATAGTTTTTTTAATGAATAGGCTTTTATAGTCATAAAACAAATACCAGTCTCCTCAACTCCGATGATTTTATTTTTCTTCATTCCAATAGCTAAGTACAAAGAAAAATATCTTTTAACAACTACTGATCTATTCAGTCTAATGGTCAAGGTTTCTTGTTACGAACAGTTTAGGCCAACAGACCATACACATCTGCGCATGTTCGACCGCCGTTGTCGCTCTCTGTATGGCCTTTTAAATCTTCTCCGTACCACAGGCGCAGCTCGGTATTGGCGAAGATACAGTGGGGCTTCTTAGGAGCACAGAACACGAGGGCAGAAGACGAGGAGGTGTAACCTCCCAAACTGTACCATCCATACTTGTTAACTTTTGATGCAGCTGGGGCCAGTATCCTGTTTTGATTATCAGTGAGGACGACAACAAGACCACCGTTATTTGCTGAACAACCCCAGTAGCTGTAATGTTTTTTATTACAAGTCACCGATCCTGTACGGTGCACGAACATGAAGGAGCTCACGAAGATGTTCCGCGGGTAGGTAAAACGACCATACTGGCTACTCCGAGCCCCGAAACAGACTGGACTCTTGTTAAGCTTCACCCAACGAGGACAGGTATTCGCTGAAGCTTCGTCGATGAACAGGGTGGCTAACAAAACAACCACAACGAACTTGAAAAACATGATCATTTGTTTTTGATCTGAAGGAATCAAAATAAAAATACATTAAGACATAAACAATAAAAACGTGCTTTTGGATGAAGCCGGAATCGATCCTAATCAATCGCAGCGAAGAAAATCTAGGGCATGTTACTCTTTAAGAATTCTATGTTTACGGCGTGCTCAGTTTTTAATTTAATCATCTTTGTGATCGATTTATTTTGTCCCAAGTCGTTGTTTCAGTCCGTAAAGTTATTGATCAAGAGGACTTCATGAATTACTTACAATGGCTCACCTTTTGAAAATGAGTGTTCAGTCCAACACTGGGTGCTTTTCTCCGATCGACTGTTTCTTGTTGAAGGCAAACGGGAATATAGAACTCATGGATGAGTTGATACCCTTTATTGACATCGGTTTCTGTGCATTGCATTAAAGGTAACCAACTCGAATTTTCTCGTCCGAAAGGGAAGTCTGTAAGTTGTCGTCAAAGCGCACATAGAATTGACAAGGAAACTATTTGATTTTGATTTTTATTGTTGATATTTCTTCCGCCTTTATTTTCTGACATATCAAGGAACTGCTCTGATGGATATTGAGTTCACGTAAGGGTAATTGTGAAGAAGAGCTCCCCAAAAAACCTGTCGGCCGACTGTCGGTCAACTGTCGGCCGACAGGTTACCGACAGTCTACCGACAGCTAACCAACAGGTTACCGACAGGTTAAGAAAAAAGAAAAATTGTGTTAAAAACGAACAGTTAACGTGACATAACAATCCGTAATGGTAATGTATGACTCGACAGACTTCACCTACTCACCGATCGACGGCAAAGTTGAAAGTATGTAAAGAAACGTTTCTTCCAAAATGTTGTTATCAGATGCGTATAGGATATATCACTTGCGTAATTAACAACACACCAGACAATCTAAGAATCGCATTGGAAGATAATTTAATCGAAAAACTCGGCCAAAAACTCTGATAACCATAAGCTACGTATCAATACAAACACTTTCGTTCAAATCGCCCAACAATGCAACGCTGCCTCTTATGGTATGTTATGTATGTATCAATAATGTTTACCTTGTGCATTTGTGTTGCTAACATCGTCCTCTATCTTGCAGGTTTGGGATGAATTGCTATTTCCAATTTCAAGTTTAATAAATGATACAACTGTGAATCTTTTTACTCATTATGTTAAGTAATAAATTACTATACGCAACAATTCGATAATTAGACTTGGATGCGTGATGCGATAATTGATTTAGGCGCGCGCCGCTAAAATCACGATTCTACGAGTAAAGTATCTTGTGTATTTCACCACTCACAAAACGGCTCCTTTAGGAGCCACCAAATCTTGAAAGTCAATTTTCAACGTATTACACATGTTGGATGTTGTATCAAGCGAAAACCGAGAGAAAACATTAAGGTTTGTGTTAACGTTTCACGGACAAGCTACCGACAAGCTACCGACAGGTTACCGACACATTACCAACAGTCGGCCGACTGTCGGCCGACTGTCGGTTCACTGTCGGCCGACAGGTAGCCTATATTTCGGGCAAAACCTGTCGGCCGTCTGTCGGCCAACTGTCGGCCGACAAACGGCCCACAGTCGGCCGACTGTCGGCCGACAGTTGACCGACAGTCGGCCGACAGGTTTTTTGGGGAGCTCTTCTTCACAATTACCCACGTAAGTATGTTTGTTACCAGTAGCCAAATTGTAATCCTGCATGAACCAGGCTAACCGTCTCATAAATTAGATAGCGGTATATGTACGTTGATACTAGAAGTCACAAACTAAATATTACTCCTCATTGTTTGCTTTATTTGAACATGCCAATGCAAAATGAATTCAGGATACTCCTACGTTTCTGTCACTTTGAACAAACTGACGCGCTCGCTCTACTATGAAACAACACCAACATGTCTGAACACAAAAGTGTTGTAGAAGGTCACTTTAAAAACACCTTTTCGGAATGTTCTTTGAAAAACACCCAAAGATCTCAGTGGGAACCAGTTTTTTCCTTTGGGTTGGACGAGCATCATAAAGGATAACGTTTCTATTCCCAGAATAATTAGCAAATCAGTTATGTCAGCCGGAATTATTAGGGCTCGTAGCCAGTCCTGTCGGCATTGTCCTGATTCGCGATCGCTTCATACTTGTCCCGGCGAAGATGAGCATAGAGCCTCATTTATAATAACCGATACAGCTTTAACCGTAGTAACTTTGAACCCATTTGGATATCAATATTGGTTTTGTTGACAAGATATTTACGGTACTTTCGGTTCCTCGCTTCATTAATATATTGTCACGATGTACAATTTCCTTCGTAAACTAGGATCCCTAATTGCTCCTTGATCTGCTTTTTGTCTTTTTTATTTTATCGGAGTAAACAGGACGATGTTTTGAGGCGTAGACTCACTGTGGCATAGGGTAACAGCCGATTCAACATGCTTTCCATGGTGTTTTAAAGGAATATTCGGATAGTGCAATGTTGAACAAATTATTGACTGAGTGGTTTGCCCTAACAGTCTTGTTTAAGATTTGAACTCGGAAGGGGTATATTCCATTTCAGTGAGCAAGCGTATCTTAAACAAGAGGGATGTGTGGTCTAGCGACTCGGGTTCTAACAACCCGTTTTCCGAGTTTGTAGAAGAAAGGTCAATTATTTAGTAAAGGTGTGCTGAAAAAGTTTGGGGCAAACTTGACAACGAAACGAAACCTCCGTAATCTCGTGCGCAATAACTTAACTTTTAACTTCAAGCCGCCGTTATTTTTTTCATCAAAATATTCACGCATTCTGGAAAAATGATATCAATTACCGGCTAAACGTCTAAAATGGCCGTTATTCAATGAATTTCAATGCTGTGATATTAGAGGGTATTATATTTTTGTATTTTCTACCTAAAGCTTCTGCCTCTTTTTTAATTTCGAACTTGTGTTCTCCTTTTACCTAATAACCTCGGTAAACAAAATGGAATTAACTCGAAAGCGATTATCACTCACTTAGTTTTGAAAAACACCAATTTTGGTGGCATGACAATGATTTAATTGTCGTTTTGAATGAACTTTACTTCTCTAAGGGTCTACAAGTGTTCGGTCTTGCGGCAATGAATATTGATTTCAACGATGTGGAAATTAGAATGACCTCTTAAAGTTTCTACGATTACGATGTTTTTCATTTGTGGTACGTATGTGGCCAAGAAGTGAAAAGGTTTTTCGGCTTTTTGCTTTGAAAACTAACAGAAATCTTTTTCATGTGATTTCGGCCATCTTGTCTTCGCACCCACAACATCAATAACGTGACACGTACTCTTTCTTGGCACCATATCGATGTACGTGTCATAAGAGTATGCGTCATTGACCAAGCGTGAGGTCACCAAGACGAAGTCACAGAAACGAAAAAAAAAAGAACGAGGCTCATATCCAGCCAACTAGACCGAACAAGAATGGTCAATAAAGGAATTATTGTACAGCAAAAATATCTCTTTATAAAAATCAAGAATATCTTGTCTATTTCGAGAGCCGGGAAAGTAAGCCAACTATGTTTGTAGCACAGTAAACCCATTAGAGTCGTTTATGTTTTCTTTGTTTTGACTGTCTTATGCCGCTTTTTGCGGCTCCATCGCCCACATTGTCCTTGAAGAGCATTATGCTCAAAAACTATCTGTGAAAAGAAACGTTAAAAATTTATTCGAGCGCCGCGCAAATTTCGACAAATTTATGGTTTACTTCACCTTAAAATAAACTACACGTTCCTCATCACACTTAATTCTGAGCATATCGTTTTTCAAAAGAGAAATTGTTCGCTCTGGCCAAGTTTGGGATGACGTTAAAAGCGATTATAAAGAAAAAACGTCAAAAACAGATGGTAAATTTCCTCTCCTTAGTGACAAACTCGGTGTAAATTGCGGGCTCAGACACAACAAACCACCCTCTTTTAATCCACCAAATCAATACAAAGCACAGAAGGTATACCAACTTCTATTTTGTTCGAGAATAAATTTCAGCGCAATTACTTTACCACCCAAAATAGCAATTTTTCAACTTTCAATGCTTTGGTGAGTACACTCTGTGGTGAGTGTTGATTGCATTTTTAGAGAAATAGTATCACACCTTTTAATATTTGTGACTTAAAAATAATAATAAAAAAAGAGAATTTACCATAGTAAATAAGTAATCTATGATCACCAAATCACCAAAGGTTTTTTCTGTTGGTTGATAATCGATTATGTGTTCAGCCAATTAAGTAGCAAACCTACTCTTTTTCATTTTACACTCTAAAATCAAAATCCACACCCTCCATACTCCTCTCTATACATTTCCTATGGTGCTGACAAGGAGAATTTGTTTAACAATTAAAGCTCCTTATGTTAGTAATCATTCCCATCATTCTCATGAACTTGGAGGAATAATTCAGCAGTATTATTGTAAGGAGAAATTAGATGCTAGTCACCCTTAGGGGTTAATAGGTAAATGATTTTTATGAGAGAAATACTCTGGACTGAGCTCTGTTTATTTTTCAAAGCTGGCATCTGTTCATTCTAAAGTCAACTGGCCCGAGTAAGATACTTCAACTCGTAGTTCTGCTGTGTCCTTTACATGTAACTTCTGGTACTCTGTCCATAAAAATCTGTCCTCAAATCTGTGCAAATTCACTTGAAAGCCAGAGGCATCATTTTCCCATTAAATACTGCAGGTCTCTTTAGTGTGTTCACTTTCTAACGATCAATTACATTTCCGTTGGATAGTTTCTTTACTCACGACTTTCCAATATTCCCCCCTGCTTCCCCACTTGTTTGTTTTGCTGCCATAGCAACTTTTTCTGCCATCTCCGCTGTCCGCTGTTTAACATACTCCTCATCCTCAGGACGGATTTTCAAAAATTTTCCTTTCTGTTTCTGTACCCATTCACGTATCTAAAAAATGAAATACTCAAGAGTTATATGTATGTGTCAACTTGTAAGCACACAGCTGTAATGTGGAGATTAACATTGGTGAGTTTAAGCAGAACATATCTACCAGCAGATTGCAGGAAAAAAAGGGGATTCTAGTTCTACCAGGTTTCCATATCAATGCTGCATAAAAATAGAAAAAATCTCTTATTTACAGTTTATGCAAATATTTCAATTTTGGATTAAAAAATGCTTCAGTAGACAGCAAGATGCTCACTTTAGCCCTTTGACGTTTGTCATATATGTGATACTTAAGCTCCCTACTAGCTCAAGGAAATGAATGATGTAGCTTTGGAGAGGGAGAGGGGATCTTAGGGGTTTGATGTTCCACTTCTTGGTATGATATAAGAATACTGGTAATTACTTAACTTTTTTATTTCTTTTTTTTTTCAACAGTGAACATCATAACACGTCCTTAACTTCTGGTGAAAAGCTGGTGTAGGTCGTCTTATTGAAAAATCTTTTATCTGACATGGTTTGACACTACTCTGGTTTAAAGATTTGATGAAAGTAACCTAGAAGTTACAATTCACAGACCAAGACAGAGTTTCTCCCTAGGATATCCATATGATTTCAAGCAGGCAATAAGAATAAGGAGAAATATCAATTAGGGGATTATCAGTTGATTCAGTTACAAATTCTCAGAACTAAAATCATAAAAATTGTACAACAGTCGGTAAGGAGAATTACTAGTGAGATCTTGGGAGTGAAAGGGTTAAGCTCCCTACTAGCTCAAGGAAATGAATGATGTAGCTGTGGAGAGGGACAGATGATGTGAAGGGTTCATTTACGACTACTTGGTAACTTTTTAGTTTTTTTGTAACAGTGAACATCATAAGATGTCCTTAACTTCTGATGGAAAGCTAGTGTAGGTCTCCTTACTGGAAATTCCTTTATCTGTTATAGATTGATGCTACCCTTGTTTAAAAATTTAATGAAAGTAACCTAGAAGTTACAATTTATACACTTAATGTACTGACACTCCTTCAGATCTATGAATTGTAACTTCTCAGTTACATTCATTAGATCTTTGAACCAGAGTAGCATCAAACCACATCAGATTGTTCACCTGATTACCTTGTGAACTTTAATATATCAAATCCTTTATCTGTTCTTATGTTGTTTTTATCATCATCATCATCACTCTATTTTCTTATCATTGTAGAATAGGCCTACAGTTGTTTTTCTTTTAAATAAGTAAGATGAAGATGTTTTTTCTTTCTCTATTTCTTTACAGAGCTTGAAACTTGCAATCTTTCCTACTCTGTTTAGATAATTATAAGTTGCAAAACATGAACTTACTGGAACAAAGCAATGATCTCCTTCATACTCAGGTATAAATACACAATACAAGCCAGCTCCTGATAGGATGAAAATAAAAAATTACAATTACCACTAAATGCATCACAAAGCTCTAGATCGTTCAGGTTAAAAATGTTCTCTTTTTAACCCTTGGATCCCTAAGAGTGACTAGCATCTAATTTCTCCTTACAATATCACCCCTGAATTAAACAATATCTCACAATAATAAAGAAAATGATCACCAACAAAAGAAGTCCTTGATTTTTAATCAGATGCTCCTTGTCAGTGCCTCAGGAAATGTATAGAGAACATTATGGAGAATATACATATTGATGTAAAGGGTTGTAAAGGTTTTTAAGAGGTAATGAAATTGTATCTAATGGGGGGGGGTGGGGAGTGGGGGGTAGATTTGTATAATATTAAGTAAAACTGGTAGGGATTGAAATACCAGTGCCTCATGAATTTTCTTGCTATCAGTGAGAAGCCAAGCAGGCCGTTAGATAGAAGGGGAGTTTTACTGTGCTACACAAGGTTACGAAAGAGGGAGAAAATTTCCAGGTTTTAGATCTCGAGCTCCAGGGCCCAACATGCCTAGTTCTTTCTTTTGACCTATTATGGAACCACACACAAATGCTCCCTCCTATGATAGACATCCTTGTCATAGTTCCTCCGTTTACAGTCATATGTTTTGAAAACTCATGAAATTATTGGGTAAAATTTCCGCACAGCCCCATACTACATTATGCATTCAGTTCTTGGATAGAGAAAACAACGACAAAAACAATACATTGCCACTGGGAAAACAGATTTGTTTTTATAATAGTATGGGGCTGTGTGGAAATTTTATCAATTATTGTTTTGATTCATGTGGTTTCTTCAAGTAAAAAACAAGCGCGATTCCTAACCTCCTTGTCGAAACACAAACTTCTTTAAATACTCACCTAGGGTAGCCAAGTAAGTAAATATTTTGAAGGCTCGTTGACTATTTGGGAATATTAGCGGCTTCATGAGTTCGCTTCTGTTTGGAACTCCCGGAATTTCTGGGAATGATCTCTCCTTTCTGATCCGGGTAATTTTTTCTGCCATTTTGTCCGCCATTTTGTCCGCCATCCTGAATCATGTTGACCTCGGTCAGCATTAGATTCCATCCACCAAAACCACCTTGGTCGAGAGGGACTGAGATGGAATGATAGAAAAAAATTACGAAGCTACGACAACATGCCGACTTATCCCGATGACCCAAGTGTATTATTTGTTTGGGAAATTGCGTCAAAACTTTTTACTAAAGAAATGGTAAGTATTAATTTATTGTTCGATTGTAGTATTATAAAACATTTTACGCAATTTTATGCAGATATTTCACGTATTTAAAAGGTGCTTAGATGTTACGTAGTTTTGGTGGATGTCATTAGGGAACATCCACCAAAACTTTGACCAAAACCATCAACAATATATTTTTTAAATTTTATCTATAGCCATTGTTAGATGTTCAGGGAGACAAAAGATTTATACCACTAATTAGCAGTTAGTGCTCTGGCTAATTATTTGTAATGGTGCACAATTGCTGACCGACCAAACGTTCATAATGATTATCATAACTCTTAACACATAGAATAAAGTGGTTTTGGTGGATGTTTCTCTCCATCCACCAAAACCACCACAGAAATTTCTGCTACTTCCTTACAGAAGACTGATGTGACCTGCTATTTGGAATACATAACCACAATCTATTTCTTTGTATGTAGAGATATTTTGGAAAGTTCTTGAGTCAGCACCTTTTATTATTGAAACCATAGTCATAACATGGTGCATAATATAGAATACAAAAGGTTCTGGTGTGGTAATCATGTAATCTTGAAACAGGAGAGTTTTTAACTGACTTAAACTGATTTAAACAAACATTTGCAACAAAATTCCAGGTCCAGAAATTTCTTCCACTATTTCCGCCAAAATCATAACCTTTAAGTACAACAAATCAGCACATTAGTAATTGTTATCAGGGGTCTGAAAATCCTATAAATCTTTCACATTTATTTCAAGTAACCTTTAATTTCACATGGATGAATAAGTATACACTCAACATGCAGAATGTCTTACAGTTTACAAACTATTTCCCTTTTTATGGATAGACAGTGAAAGGCCTTTGCCACATTGGTGAATCAAACCATTGTATACCATGCATTTTGTGATAATTGTTTGTTTTTGCTCACAATACCCAGAAAAATGGAGGGGATAAATTTAAATAGCAAATTCTATGGTTAAAATTAAATAACATTGGAAGATCAAATTAACTTTGTACTGTTTAAAATTCAGTTTTGGTTTCTTGCTTATTCCAGCCTCTTGATATTCAAAAGCATTCCTTGTCATTTTTGTGTTCTTCTGTGTACATAACTTGAAAAATAAACACAGAGAAAGGAAACCACAAAGGATTAAACTTGAAGCTAAAGCAAAGTTTAAGTTGAGCCATAGCTGATCCAAATACTGAGCACTTTGTATTGTAACCCATTTAGCAGTAAAGTTTATCTATATGTCTGCCAGCTTGTCACAAGTCTTACCCCTCTCCTTCAAAAGTCTCTATAAATAAATTTTTCTTTGTGGTCCCTAATTGATGATTAGTATATTACAGCTCCTCAATTTTCCTCTCTCAAGTCAAGGTTACTCTAAATTTAACAAAGTAATGGACTTGATAAAACTCAAACTATAACTCAGCTGGCTGCTACTTGCAACCTTAATTTCTAGATATCAGTATACAATAATCAATATGTTATAAATAAGAACCCTAATGCTTAATTTTGCAGTGATCATCTTCCTCCTTTTCATTTGCAGACCAGACTGGAACCTCTATAGGTGTGTTTGCTTGTTTTGAGTGGGGATGGAAGAAAAGGAGTCATGCCACATATCTGATTTATTAAATCGCATTTGTTCTGTTTATACATGAGTAGAACTACCTTGTTCTCTGAAAAAAATAAAATTTCTCGCATTTTTATCTGTGCTTCGCAGTCAAACTTCCTTGTGTCTTGGACAAGAAATCTTATTTTCTTGAAAACAAAATCTTTGTTTCCAGCCTTCTGTAATAGGTAAATATAACAGTGTAAGATGAGTGACAGTGTATTTCTCAAGTTATTTTTTGGAATGTGACAAAACGGAAGTGTCATAGCGTGATAAGGAGCAAACATATGATTGCTTGATAGAATGCAAAAAATGCAGAATTGCATATATTTTCTCCTTTGTCAGCAGCATATGTTAGTGAAAAGTTCTTACAATTGTTAACTTCTAAACCATCTTCAATTTAGCCAAGATTGAACTGTTATCACGTTTGTCATAAAAGTATTCTGAGATCAATGTCATATGACCCATTCATGTATTTGACCTTTCAAATTAGCAAGCCATAGTTGACAGAAACACAAAGGTTGAGGATAAAAAGAAATTATTATATACAGTACTTCTTCTATATCTTTTCGTTTCCTTTTCTCTCCAGCTGTTCAATCTATGCCGTGCTGGCAATTGAACACTTTCCTTCCCAAAATTAGGAAAGGCACACCAGTAAAAAACGAATTTTTGCTCCTTAAATATCTCATGCATCTTCCCCCAGTATTTTGTGACTTCTGTCCGAGGAAGGAGGTGTAAGCATTAAATTAACCCGAATGATTCCACGATTGTGGTATCATCCAAGCCATGCCAGAGGACTTGAACTAGACAAACTAGTGAGAATGCACAATAGCGATAGCAAAGCTTTGTAATGCTAAAGAGCTATATCAAATATATATAAATATATGTTCCCGAAACCTTTGACAGCTTTAAAGAAAGAAAACTTCGTCGTCAATCCTGTTTCAAATTCCGCAATAAGTTTAAGCGCCTCATCAACAGAATTTACGTATCCTAAATTATCTGCATGTCTACCATCAATGGTTCGCGACTTAAAATTCTCGCTATGCTGTTTCTGTTTGTTCCTCAAGAATCATGGGATTTACAGCTTTTGATGTTCGGCTACATCACTTGCGGATTTCCGAGAATCTTCGGTTATGTTTTGCAAGTCATTAAATATTCCATCTCAGTCCCTCTCGACCGAGGTGGTTTTGGTGGATGGAATCTAATGCTGACCGTTGACCTCTCTCTCAATCTCGAGCCCAGGGTCATTTTGACACCTTGTCAGCGGTAAGATCATGGTCAGCTCAAGTTTGTCACCCCAGTACATATTATGTCCTATAGTTTACATTCATATAATGTCCTATACTTTACGTATAATATCCTACACACACATATAACCATACACAGCTATATAGCGCAATACAGACAGCTATAAACAGCTATACAGGGCTATAAACAGCTGTACTACACACAGTTAAACAGAGTTATAAAGGGGGTAAGTTTCTAAAGAAACTGTGGTGCTGCGTCGATGGGAGAGTATAGCAGGTAATTCACTCTGACGAGGGGCTAACGCTCGAAACGTCAGTTTTTTTACTCTTTACGGTGGCCAATTAAACGTTTTCAACTCAGTTGTTAACATTAAATTACCTGCTAAACAGAGCTATACACAGCTATACAGGGCCATACAAATCTATACAGCGATACAAAGATATACACAGCTATACAGGGCTATACACAGCTACACAGAGCTATACACAGCTATACAAGGATACACAACTATACAGGGTAATAAACAGCTTTACAACTAATCCTGGTCCCACTGCTATTCCAGTTGTAATTGGTAATCGACGTCCGACAAACTGTTATCCTGCTAATGCCACTCGTGTTTCACCGCGTTTGTGTGGCTTGGACAACTTGAGAAATGTTCAACGACAAACTGATTTTGTATCTCGCAGTTATATTTCCTGCTGTGTTCAGCTTTGCCTGCTTAATGTAAGATCTGTTAAGAATAAGGCGATGATAGTGAAAGACTATGTTGTGGACAATGATATTGATATTATGGCTTTGGCAGAAACATGGCTGCGACCTGGAAATACCGATGATGTTGAAGTGGGATATTTGTGTCCTACCGGCTATAGGTTCCTACATGTTCCAAGATCTCATTCCAGGGGAGGAGGAGTTGGTGTGTTATTTAAAGACAATCTTAATATCAACTCCTCAATGTGTGACACCTTTCAGTCATTTGAATTCATGGATGTCCGTCCAAGAAGTCTTCAGTGTATTAGGATCCTGGTTATTTATCGTCCACCCGACAACAACTCCTGTTTACTTTTCTTTGAAGAGTTCTCTAGATTACTAGAGCAAATTGCTGCTGAGCCTTCGGGATGTTTATTGATAACGGGTGACTTCAATTTCCACATGGATGATCCTGACAATGCTAATGCCAAGCGGTTTGCAGACCTTCTTGAGTCATATCATCTGAAACAACATGTCAATTGCGGAACTCATACCAGTGGCCATACCCTTGATTTAGTCATTACAAGATCAGATGACTCACTTATTTAGGATACCAAAGTTAAGGATCCTGTTATTTCGGATCATCTTGCAATTCATTGTGTGTTATCTATTCTGAAACCTCAATTTAGAAAAAAATTGATAAACGTCCGGAAATTACACTCCTTAAATATGGACTCCTTTTGTAAGGACATTATGGATTCTCCTTTGTTACAAGATCAAGCTACTGACTTAGATATGATGGTAGATCAGTATGATAGGGTTCTGCAACAGTTATTGGACCAACATGCTCCAAAAAAGAAACGTCTGGTAACTGTAAGGCCATCTGCACCGTGGTATACATCGGATGTCGTTGCTGAGAAAAGGAAAAGGAGAAGACTGGAACGGAGGTGGCGTGTTTCGCGGCTACAGTGGGACCGGGATCAATATGTTCGTCAATACTGTTTGGTTAACAACCTAATTCCTACATTGAAATCAGCGCACTACACTTCAATCATCAATGAACATTCCTCAGATCAAAGGATGTTATTCGCGACTGTTAATAAATTACTTCAAAAACCATCTGAGAAGCGTTATCCACCCTCTGTTGATAATTCTGCTCTGGCAAATTCATTTGCTGATTTCTTTATTAACAAGACTGATAAAATTCACTCTAAACTTGTTCAGAGGAATATCATCGTAGGGCCCCTTTCGTCCAATACCATTAACATGTCCTGTGGAGTTCAATAACTTTAGAGAGGTTAGCCAAGAGGAAATAAAGGTGTTTGCGTGTAAGCTCTCTTCTAAGTCATGTGTTTTGGATCCTTTACCTGCAATGGTTATAAAGGGCTGTTTCTCGGTGTTGCTACCTACGATAACTAAGTTTGTCAATCTGTCTCTCTCAACTGGCAGAATGCCTAATGCATTGAAAGTCGCTGCTTTATCTCCGTCTCTGAAGAAACCTGATGCTGACTTCAAACAGTTTTCAAATTTTCGTCCTATCTCCAATCTGACACTAATCTCAAAGATCATTGAGAAAGCCGTTGCTGAACAATTGACTGACCATGTAAAGACATACCATCTAGATGTGATGTATCAGTCTGCCTTCAAGGTCTTGCACTCGACTGAGACGGCCTTACTAAAAATACAAAATGACATACTGCGTGCTGTTGATGATAACAAGTCGGTTATACTCCTTCTACTCGACTTGTCCTCAGCCTTTGATACGGTTGACCATTTGATACTGTTATCTAGACTCTCCCATCGTTTTGGTATAAAGGGTAATGCCCTTGCTTGGTTTGATTCGTATCTTAAATCTCGAAAACAGTTTGTGCAAATTGAAGATTGTCAGTCATCACAACGTTGTTTAGCACATGGGGTGCCTCAAGGATCTGTGTTAGGTTCCTTGCTGTATTTATTATATACATCTCCGATTGCTGATATTGTCAATTTTCATAGTCTACAGTACCATTTGTATGCTGATGATTCTCAACTTTACATTTCTTTTAAAACTGACTGCTTTGCTGACCTCGCTCAAGCTAAGTCATCTGTTGAGCTATGTGTCAAGGATATTGACTGGTGGATGACAAACAACATGCTAAAGCTCAATCAGGAGAAAACTGAACTGAAATTCATATGTGTCAGTTGGTGATGAACAAATACTCCCCAAATCTTCAGCTAGGAATCTCGGTGTCATATTTGACGAATGCTGTAATATGGTGGAACATGTAAATAAGATCTGCAAAACGTCGTACTACCACTTAAGGAACATTTCTAAAATTAGGAAGTACCTCACTGAGGAAACTACGGAAATTCTTGTTCATGCATTTGTTAGTTCAGAACTAGATTATTGTAACTCTTTATTGTATGGCCTCCCTAAGCATATGATAAGTAGTTTGCAGTCTGTGCAAAACACGGCTGCTCGTATCGTTACTTTAACCAAGAAATTTGATCATATCACCCCTGTATTGATTCAACTTCATTGGTTACCTGTTCACTTTCGGATTCTTTTTAAAGTTTTATTGTTAGTTTATAAGGCCCTAAATGGTATGGCATCATTATATATCACGGAATTACTTAGTTATCGTACATGTTCACGTACGCTATGCTCTACTGATCAAAAATTTTTGGCAGTTCCGAAGTCAAGACTTAAAACATACGGAGACAGGGCCTTTTCCGTTGCTGCACCTAAACTCTGGAATGAGCTGCCATTAGTTCTTAGAAGTTTAGATACAATTAATTTATTCAAGAAACACTTAAAGACCGATCTTTTTAAAAAAGCATATAATTTTTAACTTTTTGATAATTTGGAATAGGATTTACTGCGATATTTTTATAAATAAGTCTGCAAATAGGTTTTATAATTTATTCATATTTTATTACGAGTGGGATCTTTTTAATTATTTTGATATTATGAATTGTAAAACGCTTTGGTCAATTAGTGGAGTTAGCGCTATATAAATTATGTTAAATTAAAAAATTAAATTAAAACTATATACAGCTAAACAGAGCTAAACACAGCCCTACAAGGCTATACACAGCCATACAGGGCTATACACAGCTATACGCGGCAGTAAAGGGCTATGCACAGCTATAAAGGGCTCTACACAGCAATACAGAGCTATACATACCTATACAGGGCTATAATAGCTATATGGAGCTATATAAAGCTGTACAAAGCTATACGCAGCTAAACAGAGCTATACACACCTAGACAGGACTATACATAGCTATACAGGGCTATACACAACTATATAAAGCTATATGCAGCTAAATAGAGCTATGCACACCTATACAGGGCTATACAGGGCTATACACAGCTATACAGAGATACACACAGCTATACACGGCTATACCGGGCTATATACAGGTAAACGGAACTTTATACAGCTATACAGAGATATACATAACTATACAGAGCAATGCGCAGCTATACAGGGCTATACACAGCTAGCAAGAGCTAAACACAGCTATACAAGGCTATACAAAGCTATACAGGGCTATACCCAGCTATACACGGCTGTACAGGGCTATACCCAGCTATACACGGCTGTACAGGGCTATACACAGCTATACAGGGTTATACACAGCAATGCAGGACTACACATAGCTATACAGTGCTATGCACAGCTATACAGGGCTATACACAGCTATACAGAGCTATACGCAGCTATACAAGGCTATACACAGCTATACAGGGCTATACCCAACTCGACATGGCTGTACAGGGATATGCACAGCTATACAGGGCTATACATAGTTATACAGGGCTATACACAGCAATACAAAGCTGTACACGGATATACAGAGCTATACACACCTGTACAGGGCTATAAAGGGCTCTACACACCTATACAGAGCTATACACAGCTATAAAGAGATATACCCAGCTATACATGGCTGTACAGGGATATACACAGCTATACAGGGCTATATATAGTTATACAGAGCTAAACACAGCAATACAAGGCTATACACACCTTTACAGGGCTATACATAACTATACAGGGATATTTGCAGCTATACAGAACTATATGCACCTAAACAGAGCTATGCACACCTATAATTTCTGCAGGCTTTGAATTGAAATAGCGTTACTTTTAATAATTTTATTGTTACACCTTACTCAAGGATCAGTTTTTCATCATGATGAGTATAAAAATGCCATAAAATGGATTTTCTTAAAATTTATTGAATTCTTATCCCGGAATAGGCTGTAAATACCACTTAAGTGCTCAAGTGATTGTAGAAAACCTGCAGAGCTAAACGAAAAATGTTATTCAATACTTAGTTGTTAATTCAAACGTCAGCAATTGAACCACAATAGTTTTCTGAATTTCTCGTATATCAGTGATAGTTCTGCATTCCCTCATTGACGGCATTCTCTCTTTTACTTGTTTTAAAAGTGTGTTATCAAAGAAATAAACACGTGAAAAAGGCAATTTATGTATAGTTGTGTATAGCTCTGTATAGCTCTGTATAGCTCTGTATAGCTCTGTATAGCTCTTTATAGCTGTGTATAGCCTTACATGGCCTTGTATAGCTGTATATAGCTGTTTATAGTCCTGTATAGCTGTTTATGGCTCTTTGTTGCGTTGTATAGCTGTGTATGGCTGTATCTAGTCTTGTTTTGCACTACATATGTGTGTAGGATATTATATGTAAAGTATAGGACATTATATGAATGTAAAGTATAGGACATAATAATTCCTCATACATGACCTACTTACTTGTTTTCCCGCCAAATTGAAAAATTATTCTGTGATTTCATCATTCGAAACGTTTGGTACGAGGTGAGTAGGTTTGATCATTTGATGATATGATCATTTTCGCTGTAGAGAGCCTAAAAAATGCTCGAGAGAAGTTCAATGACAAGATCGGAAATTAATTTAATGTTTTAAAATATTATGCTGTTGTCGGGGGTTTCGATAACTTCGATAAGCAATGCCGATGGTGAAGTATCTCGGCGGCTGTGCACGTAAAACCCAAACACGAGAGCTTGCTTGCAAAGGTCTTACAGGCGGCAGTATAGACAGCCGGTAACCGGCTTCTTATGAAAACCCCGGCTGTCGAACAATTGGAGTTCTGTGAAAGGGACAAAGGACGTAAAACGAACGCGCTCGCTTAAAGCAGATCTGTAGCCATTCTTCTGACATCAATAATTCAGCACTTAGCATATATCGTTTTTATTACTGGAATCTCTTGCATGGCTAAATGTATCTGCTGATTTATCCTGCACGCTCGATTCTAACTTTAATAAGACACGCGGTTGTTTTGACCGAACGCACAATGTCACTCGCATGGTTTCAATAAATTATTTTTGCACTTGATACGCGATTTGCTTCTGGATAATTGTGATAAGCTATCTCGTATTTTTTCATGTATATCATTAATACGTAATGACATGATTTTTCACGTGCAATTTGGAATGAATAACTACAAATTGCACTCGCTCTACGGGCTCGTACAATTTTGTTAGTCTTCGAAAAATTTTACTCGCGCTTATTTATTCCAAATTGCATTCGAAATCATGTGATTACCTCTACAAAATACATGTACTAAAAATAATCAAAAATTTTATGTCTTATTACAAATGTATTCAGACATGTGATCCAAGAGCTCAGTCAATGGAGCATTCCATTGCATTGCTAAATAAAAGGACTGCAAGCAGATTTCCACTAAGAAGTATAAATGGGTACTGAATAACTGTTTGTACATTTTATGGTATGCTGGGAGGCCTGGGGAAACATTGCTTGAGAAGCCTTGTTTTCCCTTCAGGAGGATGAAAATCTCTGCAATTTACTTCAACCCCTAACACCCTAACATCGGTATGCATACTCTCCATACTATTTTCTTTATATTTCCTGAGATGCTGACAAAAAGAATTTGTTCAACAATCAAGAGCTTCTTTATATGGTGATCATTTCCTTTATTCTCAAGACCTTAGTGTTTGCTTTGGGGGTGACATTGTAAGGGGAAAAAGGACAATAGTCACTCTTAAAGGTTAAAGAGTTCAAGCTGGGAAAAAAGGGTACAAATTCAGCAGATTGATGCATTTCACTCACAGTCAGACTTGTCTCTCTTCAAGGCTTTTAATACAACTGCATCAGGATGTTGTCAGGCACAGATACATGTATGAATAATGACAATACTGAAACTTGCATACCAAAGAAAGAACCTATGAAGACACAAAAACATGATGAAATGCAGTACCTGGAGTTAATTCAACACATCATTGATCATGGATCAAAGAAAGAGGACAGAACAGGTGAGATGGAAGATCAAAAATATACAGCACTATACTGTTTACTAGTCAAAGAATTACTAACATGCTTTAGAGCATGCATGATCATCACCTTTGAACAATAATAAAATATTGTCGGAACAATAAAAGTAAATTTTTCAAAGTGAAATTACTTCTAAACTAGAAAAGTTTTAGAAATTTTAAAATTTCTGCAAGGAAAAGAATAGGCTTGGAAATCTTAAGTGGTGATAGATCAAGAAATCTGACCTTTTGAAAGCTTGTTGGCCTGCACATCACAAGGTGAAAACATTCCTACCAAAATTATCTCAGCTTTTGGTGATTGAGAGTTACATTTTACTCAAGCAATTTGTGAATACAAAGTTACAGTCAATGAGTGTATAGTAACTAATTTGTCCATAACCACTCACAGGTACAGGAACCCTCTCCATTTTTGGAGCCCAGATGAGATTTAGTCTACGTAACAATGTATTTCCTCTTCTAACAACAAAGAGAGTGTTTTGGCGTGGAGTCGCTGAGGAGCTTCTTTGGTTTGTCAGTGGTTGTACAAATGCAAATGAGTTGAGTGAGAAGGGAATTCATATCTGGGATGCAAATGGTTCAAGGGAATTTCTTGACAAACAAGGTAATTTCAAATTGAAAATAGAACAAATTTGTTTCATTAAATTACCAGCAAATAGCTGTTAGTGTAAGATGGTAAAGTTTCACTTTTACAACAAAATACAAATAAGACCAATCTTTAATTTTTTGAAATTTAATAATTGTGAATAATAAATAGTTTTAATACTTCTATAGCGCAATATACATATGAATATGATCTTATGCCCTTTAAAACAACTGAAATAAAATAGGTAAACCTAACAATTAGGCACTAAACATAACTTTGTATCTGGAGATACAAAATATCACACAGGTACAGGAACCCTCTCCATTTTTGGGGTCCAGATGAGATTTAGTCTATGCAACAATGTATCTCCTCTACCAACAAAGCAAGTATTTTGGCAGGGAATTGCCGATGAGCTTCTTTGGTTTGTCAGTGGTTGTACAAATGCAAATGAGTTGTGCAAGAAGGGAATTCATATCTGGGATGCAAATGACTCAAGGAAATTTCTTGACAAACAAGGTAATTTCGTCATGAAAATGGAACAAGTTTGTTTCATTTACCAGCAAATAGCTGTCAGTGTAAGATGGTAAAGTTTCACTTTTACAACATAATACAAAAAAGGCCACACTTTCATTTTTTGAAATTTAATAATTGTGAATAACAATAATTTTAATACTTCTATAGCACAATATACATCTTGATATGATCTAATGCCCTTTAAAACAACTGAAATAAAATAAATAAAAAACTTAACATAAATTTGTATCTGCAGATCTCACCATCATTGAAATTACTATCTCAAAATGATCTTATCTAATACTTGCCATTCAAAAACTAATGTACAATACTCAAAAAGTAAAATATTGATCCTAGATATATTAACGATATGAAAGTATATAATAGGAAAATGCCGAAATCCTAGATTGAGTTAGCTGTCAGTGTAAGATAGCTAAATTTCATTTTGCATCATAATACAATGAAGACCACACTTTCGTTTTTTGAAATTTCAATCTGGGATGGAAAAATGTGGTCATGATAATTATTATAGGGTTATTGCATGACTTAAAAGTGATGAATAATTTTGTGACTTTTCCCAATAATATCCACTCATTATTTGGCAAACAGGTGATGAAAATACTTATCAGGTAGAAGCTGTTATCTTGATCTAACATCAAATTCTTGTAACAAATTTGCAATGGAATGTGTAGCTGCTAGAGGAGAGAATGAACAATCAGATCTTTGGGGTTAAAAGGGTAAACAGGTTGGTTATTATGATGGGGCTTGGCCCATTTTTCAAACCAAACTTCCAGTTCTGTGATCTTTTAAATTTTTAGGTTTGCATCACAGAGAAGTTGGTGACCTTGGTCCAGTGTATGGATTTCAATGGCGTCATTTTGGTGCCACCTATGATAACATGCATACAAACTATGATGGCCAAGGAGTGGATCAGTTGGCTGATGTGATTCACAAGATAAAAAATAACCCTGACGACAGGCGGATTATAATGTCAGCCTGGAATCCTGTTGGTAATAAAAACAGAACAGTGTTATTTATACGTACCTGTGTATTCATAATCAATCAGAATTGAACTCCAATCAGCTTTTTCGGGGAGTGGGGGAAGGGATGAAATTTTAGGGTTTGAGGGCTATAATTTTTATGAATTATTAATAAAAGACAAAGAAAAAAATGAATTTATTTATAAATTGATCTAAATGATACTTTTGATTGTTTTAAGACTCATTTCAAACCAGTCATGACTCCCTTAACAAAAATCTGCTTTGTCTTCTGGTAAAATCTCTTGAAAAAAGAAATAATTATGTTTGAGACAATTTCAACCTCTTGTAACTTAAAATTTAAATAATACTGTGGATTATTCAGCTTATGTGCTCTTTAGAAAACTGATAATTATTTGTAAATGGTTCTCCTTCAATCAACAGATTTACCTAACATGGCTCTTCCGCCATGTCACTCATTTGTCCAGTTCTATGTCTGTAATGGAGAACTTTCCTGTCAGCTTTATCAAAGATCTGGGGACATGGTATGTAATCTGCAAGGAATAGTTGAGAAGATCACAATTACTTTGTTGTGGTCCTGTCTTTGTTTAAAATTTTCATTAAGATCTATCAAACTCGGAGAGAGGAGATTGAACCAGAGTGCCTTACCTGGCACTTTTGCAGAATAGACTCACTACTAAATAAAATGTTGAATTGAATGATTTGTGATCAAACGTAACTCCTAATTTAGAGCTATGTGTAGATGTTCAGAGTATCAAAAGACACTTTGGGAAAGGTAGAAACAATCTTATATTGCATAATGGATTTTTTTCATTTCCAGGGTCTTGGAGTACCTTTTAATATTGCTAGCTATTCACTGCTGACCTACATGATTGCCCATGTCTGTGGTTTGAAGGTGAGATCCTTATCTTTTCAATGCATTTTGTTGATAAATATTGTAATTTTTTGTCACTATAAGTATGTGTTGTACATGTGGCCTGTTTTAGGACATGACAAAGGGACTCTCTCCAGCTTTCAAGCACAAATAACTTAGTAAACCTAGAATCAAACATCTTGACCATCAACTGATTTTATTTTTTGGCCTCACTGAATAAATTTTACCATCAATGTTTCTCTCTAGCCTGGTGACTTTGTGCACACGCTGGGAGATGCACATGTGTACCTGAATCACATTGAAGCTTTGAAGAAACAGGTGAGAACATTTACACAAAAGGGGAAGGAACGTTGTATGGTGTTTGACAAATAAAAAACATAACTCAGTGAAAACTTGATCTCAGTCTCCATTGCCTCAAATACGATTGTCACCCTATCTGTAAAGGAAATTTACAGACACGTTTGTTTCATCTGATATTTTACCACATGAAATATTTTGTTTCCACAGCTTCAAAGGAAGCCTCGCCCATTTCCAACCTTAGAGATTGCACACGATGTCCCAGATATTGACAGCTTCTCGCTTGATAAATTTAAGATCACTGGATATGACCCACACCCAACTATCAAAATGCAAATGGCTGTCTAAAGTTGAATGCACTTGTGAATACATTACTCTTTAAATTAATCTTAATAGGAACTTGTGTTTGTTAAAAGAATACTGCATTATATATGATTGTTAAATCCCTCAGGGTTTCAAGCTAAACTTCTTTAAAATTGCCATTTGGCAACCTTAAAACTAGAGAATGGTCCTTGAAAAAAAACAGAAAGAAAAAGAAAAGGAAGAAGAACATTTTGTCAAATATTGCAAACTATTTCAAGCAAGAACTGATCTTATTTGATACTTAAAATCATACACTGAAAAATGAAAATGTCACAATTTTGTGAACAAGTATTTTTCTAGAATAGAGTGTACACTTTTCTATTTCTGCACAGTTGGTATTAAAAGTTATCTTTTTTTTTTTACTGTCTTGAGCATGGGGTCATTTCCCAAACTGTGGCTGATTATCAAGCCAAGAGGCATAATTAAGTCTAATACAGGAATGCCGCACCTAAAGGCCACACCCTTGCCTTTTTGTAAACCACTTTTGATCAACAAGGTACATGCTGATCCTATTAATATTTCTGATGATGATTAATACTATGAACATTGAAGTTTCCTATCACACTGTTCAGCCAGAGAATTATGGGAAAATTTGGGTGAGCTACAGGCAAATACTTTGGTCCTAAAGCATACATGTAGGTATTTTTAGTACAATGCCCAATGATGGGGTATAAATTAATCTCAGCTTAAGCCCCAGAGGCTCAGCTAACGAGGTCCTAAGGTGCCCGAGGAAACTCCTTTCTCCCTCCCTTGTGAGAAAGGGTTATCGTTTGTAATATCTAACTCTTATGCCATTAAAATGCTGAAGTTAGACCCTCATTAGACTTTTCCAGGTAGCAGAACTACACGATACAAAAATGACGAGACACACAAACTATTTAGGTCTTAATACATGATTAATGCATAAAATCCATGTTCTATGCAAGTTTGTGTACCAAGACGTTCTAAATACCAAATATTCCATAACTCCATATTCCATATTCCATTGTTAACCCGCATATGCTGAACAGCTAACACAATTTCAGCACCAAAAGCTAATCGCTCAAAATACTGGGAAAGAGAAATCAGCTGGTTATTCTGTTCTTTGCTTGACTTAAAAAATTATTTTCTTTTGTGTAATGAGAAAGTAATTAGGTGACAGCTATGTCAACGTGACAAACTGTAGCAATGTCACGCACTACGTGACTGAGGAGAAAATTAAACGCAGAAGCCTGGGGGGAGTACGATGTTCGCCAGCCATTTTGAAAAAGTTTAGTATTCACACGAGTCAAATATATGAAGATAGTAGCGTTTCTCTGATGACAATTTGTACATTTTACAGATCATCGGGCTTACTGACAGCCTAGAGGTTAGTCTACTTCGGCAGAATAATTATGTAGCAAATTTTGCTTTAAATCTTAGATCACAAATTGATGAAGGGAATTTTGCAATGAAATTATGTAATTACGTAAGACAGTAAACTCACTTTTATCTTCGGATGTGCGTCCGATATTTTTTGTTCGAAAATTGATGAGTTTGAACTCTTTTACCCTGTTTCCACTTTAGGGGAATGTGACGGGTTATAAGAAAAAACTATTTCCCCACCACTAAAAAAAAAAACATTAGAAGCAAACAAAAAGAAAACAGGACATAAAATATGCAAAGTGTTTTTTATACCATTAAATCGAAGGCCAATCACTCAACAGAGGCCTTGTAAGTTAGGTTACACAGCCATTCTTAAATCCTCATAACAGGCCTGATTATCGCAGGGTGTCAAGACCAACAGTTACTAAATTATTATTTTCTCCAAGTATAATTTATTTTACCTCTTTCTCTTTCTCTGCTTCAACAATACCTTGTAAACCTTTAGTTCACGGTTTCCTTGAGTGTATTCCAAGCACAAAGTCAACTGCCATTTGTTTCCTTTAAAAATGTCATATTGCCATGCAAATGCCTTTTGAATGACAAGGATTGCTGTTTTCATTTCAGGCTTCATAAACTGACCTTAGAAATGACAAATGCCAATAATTTGAGGTTTGCAGTTAAACATCTCTACAAGCAGGTCAGATGAATGTCCTACATGAAGTGTATCCACTAAAACCCAGTTGTAAGAAAGAGTTAAAAAAAAAACACTTAGATAAATTGCCCTCAGGTTCATGGCACAAAACTGTTTTGCTTTTGACCTTAACCATTTATCTCCCAGGAGTGATAGACATGTAACTTCTCCCCACAATATCCATACATTACCCAGCGAACAGGTTAGGAGAATACTCAGACCTATCAGGTAGAGGTTGTTATCTTTATCTCAGACCAAATTCTTGTACCTAATTTGTAAGAAAATGAGTAGCAGCTAAATGTTAGAATTAAAATCAGATCTTAGGTGTTAAAAGGTTAATCTACTTGATGGTCATTTTTCTGGTGGAAAGTCCCAGCCAGGCTTAACCCTTTAAACCCAAAGAGTGATCAGCATTCAATTTCTCCCCACAACAGTAATGCTGAATCATTTATTGAGAGCACAAGAATAGAGAGAATGATCACTAGCCTAAGAGGCTTTGATTGTTTAACATATTCTCCTTGTCAGTAGTTAAGAAAATGTATAAAGAATGGTATAGAGAACATGGATACTGCTTGTAGATAGAAACAGTAGAGATGGTAAGTTTTCTCCCACACTCATCCAACGCTCGTGAAAAGACTAAAAAAACATATTTCTTAATTCTTTACCAAGCTCAAAACTTACCATCTCTACAAAAAAGTTGAGGTCAATTCTTATGATGTTAGTTCAGAGAATTTGGTAATGGATTAACTAATAATGCCTAGTTGATATTGTTTATTTTCAATACTTGTCTGCTTGATATTGTGTTAATTTTATATAGTATGGAGAAATTATGTCTTGGTCACTCATGGGAGTTCAGAAGTTAAGGTGTGGTGTCATTTTGCAGCAGAGACGCTTTTTTGTGAAAGATTTACCCACTTTCTTTACACAGAACCAATGAGTCAAATACAACTCAATGCTTCATAGGAGAATATTTCACTTGTCTAGTTACTCACAGTATAGCTGGTTAGAGGTTGCTGATCTTTTTCTTTTCTTTACAGTTATTGTTTCTTGGAAGAGATTATCCAGCAGGAGAAAAGTATTTTAAATCCAAACTTAAACAAGCATTTATGAAAAACAAGGATGAAACAGACCCTGAGAAGATTAAGATGTTGATTGCCAGAGGAGAATATGTCATCAAAGAGGTTGAAGCTTTGTACATGTTACGAAAATACAGGACTTTAAAGCAACGATACTATGGAGACCAATAATGGCATAAAACATTGGCCATTAGAATGCTAAATCAAAATTTTCAGTGACAGATGCTCTTGCTTCAGGCTTAATGATTATGTAACTGCTTTGAGTGGTTATTTCAGTTGTACATAGTTTGAACTTCAGTTCTAACTATACATGGCTGCAAAAATTTCTTAATATAATTTTGTATAAGGGTTTTAAGTCATGGCAACTTCTGCATCATCTAGTAAAGTAATTTTTTGGAATTCCTATTTTGTTGGTTTATGGAATAGTGTCACAGGGGCTTTTTTTGGAGAGAACTGCTAAGGAGTTTCAGTGAGTTGCTGATGAAAAAGAAGACTTTGTCACACTTTTGGAAAACATTTGTGTCTGAAGAGTTAAAAGTTGTCATTATGACATTTAAATGACAGATAAAGCTAACCACAAGGACAGTGTCAATTGTAAACCAGTTTTCATGTAGACAGTGCATATATCCATGCCATAGGTATCAGCTGGTAGCTTAAAAAGGTTGGAGAAGTGATACACTGCTTCAGCATTGTGTGACATAAACAGGGTATGCATGTTACTCAATCCTTATATGTTCCTCTATCCCTAACTGGAGAATGTGAAACCACCTTATGACTCGTGCAATGTCGAACCACTGACTAACAGCTCTGCAACAAAAAGGCCTTTGAAAGGATCAGATCACAGCTTAGATTTGACCTTTTGTCAGTGAGGATGGAAATGGTATTGAGTGGTGCTTTTTTTCGCTGTTGGGAATACTGAGGCAGAATTAAAATGAGAAACTGGGATCATGATCAGGAAAATGGGATTTGTGCCAAGACCAGTTTTTAAATCACAGTTTGTGCACCTCAAAAATTGAGGCTTAAATTTTTGGAGTTCATCACTTGCAATCGCTTTTAGAACAGTTATCTAGTGAGTGTCCAAAGTGAGGGGGGTTTTAATTAACTTTCCTCTGTGATTGGTCCAGAAAACTCGCGCCATCTTCTCAACCAATCATGCAATTCTTTAAAAAAATGGCGACTTGGTCATTCTCGTTTTCCCGCGCTTTAGGCAGTTTGCATGTTTTCACTCCTAGTTCTCATTGGCTAATGGGAATGGAAGTCTTTGCTCTGATGAAGGGTTAACGCTCGAAACTTAAGCTCTGAAACTCTTTACGGTGACCAATTTACATTATCAACCCAGTAGTACGACACAACTGCCTTTTGCTTTATTGGTAACTGCTCTATCTAATTTTTTTTAATCAAAGATTTTAATTAACAACACTACAAAATACAAACTAACATTGTTAACAAGAATGGCGTTTTTTACTATATTTATAATGTAAATATTACCTATAATAATGATATTGCCTTAAATACTAACCTTATGTACCATACTAACATCGCCTAAAGTTATTTGAGTTTCCCTTATATCAATCAGTTATACTAATTTGACCAATTTTTTTTTTCACGCTTTTAAAAATTCCTCGTAAATGTTTTCACTAACCCACTTTTTCATCCACATAGACTAACACCACTAAACACCACTCAGATACTGAAGGCACAAAACAAAACTTATAACATCCGGAAAATATTGTTGAACCTGTGTTAAGCGGCACCGTACTAAGCGGTCTACCTGTAACAAGCGGTCAGTTGTCAAAGTCCTGATTTTTCCCCCTTCAGTTACCGTAATTTTTTACCTTTGCTAAGTGGTCGCAGTGACCCTTGACTTAGTCCCAACGTCCTTAATCTCATGGCCTGACCTGTATTAAACGGTCACTTAAAGTGCAACCACCTTAGTAAAACTGAAAAAGTCCCAAGTAAAATTTATCAATGTTAGTACTGCATGAACAAATGTCCCTAGCGCATTACGCGTTAAACAGTCCATAGATTACTTTTTCATGCAGCCATTTACACGAAAGTTGTCGTTTTTTATCGCGTTTGACTGTTTCGTGGATCCTGTTTTAAGCGGTCATCCCGCCATTCCCCGAGGGTGACTGCTTAATAAAGGTTTGACTGTATGAAATAAGCCAGCAATTAATGAATACAATACTTCAATATGGCAGTCGCTCATGAAAAAAGTTATTGCAACCCCCGACTGCATGACCAACAAAATTTCGATTGATAATTAAATTCAAGTTCTGATTTCAATGAAAATTTCATTCACCTTCTCATTTTACGCTCCATAAACTTAATTCCATGTAAACATCATTCATACCAAAATTTCCAGTCTTTTACATGGTTATATCGCAAATTTTTTGTTTTAAGGAAAACGGATGGGAAGTAAACAAGCACATCCAGACTTTTTCTAACCTCAGGTTCTCACGATCATTAAGTGCTATTATTATTATTTATAAATCTCTTTTGTCCGACCGATCATCCAATTTTTACGGATGAAAGGCAACGGAAAAATAAACCATTTTGGAAATGGCCCTAAGATCGGCGCACAAGAAGGGACTAGTCCCTATAACTATAGTCCTGGGAACCAAGTCCATTCGTGTGAACCAACCATTTTCATAAAAAATATGGTCGCAGGGACCAAATTAATCTGAATTCGTGGAACAAGTTCCCTGAACCAATCCCCCAAATTATCCAGGTCCCAGCGTGTGAACTGTTAGTGGGAGAAAGTCCCCGGTCACAAATAACAATAATCCAATCACTGAGTGGTATTTTAGTTCCCATAACCCCTTTCGAACTTAAATATATTTTCAATTTTATGCGACGTGGCCTGCAGAATAAATTTTCAATTTGGTCGTATTAAGGGCTCTGTCTGAAGAGCTGCTGTTTTCAGTTCTGGATCAGTTTAGTATACCGAATCCCAGGGGAAAAAAAGAACGCTTTCCAAATTGTAAATGACTGACCAATTTTATAAATCGAGAGTATCTTGTTTAATTGACGTGAATATGTACTTCAGTGTTTTGCGGTTAAGTTAGTAAATTGATTCGGTTTCTCTGTTTGGGAGCGTTCCATTTCCGTCTCTACGCTTCCCTTAATTTCAGTGGAAGCGCTCTAAATTTTACTATTTTGACGTGTTACAGTTCCCGGCGTATAAACCCTTTAATAGGATCTTAATGGGGTGATGGTTTTTACGGCTAATGGTTCAAATATTGGCTATTTAACGGCTAACAATTAATTTCTTTCCGTTGCGATTAAAGGAAAACCTTTTTACGGTTACTAAAACTCCTATTACGACTACTGTCATTTTTTTCGCCCAACGGCTAAAGGTTAAACCCATGGAGACCCTCTTCAAGAAAGTTGTCCTCGCAACTGATCCCATCGTGAAAACCCTACAGAGGACAAGTCCTTGCATGAAACAAGTCCCTGCCACTCGTTCCCTTGTATCCTGAAGATTGCTTAGTCCAAAAGTAAGACATCGTTTTCTACTGACAATAAAAAATTTATAAATTTACCTAACACAACAGCAAGGAAAGTAAATGTAACAAATACGTAGTGATAAAAAGCGGATATCCTAAAACTTTTTTTCGTTTTTTCGATCGGATGAATTTCACTGACGTCAAGACTTCTACGTTATTTTGGATTGTATATTGTGACTTAGATTAAGCTCCAGGTAATCAATCATTTGTAAACATTTTAAGTTGATTGTTAAGAAAATAATCTTTAAGTGAAATATGTAAATGGCTAATAACTTTTTCTTATTTCGAGGACAAATTTGCATTCAAAGAGTACATGTTAAGTAATTAAACCTAGCAAACCAAGTTGTACATCTTAGATTCTGTTTCGAGGTAAGTCAATCTTGCTTTTTTTTTCTTCCTCGAGGTAATTTTAAACACAATAATCCTAAGAGGCGAACGTTTTATAAGCTACTATTCCCATTCGACCAGCTCACCTGTCTCCCGAGAACATTAGCTTTTGTGTGACATCGTGAATCATTCTGTATAAAATGTTCCCTATTTTCCTACTTTTACCTCAAGAAAGCTACTAAGTGGTGGTTTTTACCTATAATGGTTGCCGCTGGGTTTTTTGTCATACTGTCCGCAATAAAAAACGTTCGCTACACTTTTACAATGTTCACAGTTCCTGGGAATTTTTCTCTGATTTCGAAATCTAACCCTCACGATTGCTTAATGGTTGTTAGGGTTGAGATTTCTGTTGGTTGTCGTTTTAGCCCTGATCATGGTAGTGGATTTTCTACAGGTATTTCTCCGTTTTTCAACACATACAACACAAGACAACACATACTAAAACAGTTCTACTTGACCACAACAGTGGCACAAGTTTTGTGCGATGAGTTCTTTAACGTCTTCAGTGTTACTCAGGCGAAAAAAAACTCCTTATCATATACCACTAACCGGACCAGATGCATGACCTAGATACTGCCAATATTCTTCAAAACTATGCATGACAAAGTGAGAGATACGCTGATTTGTTTCCTGCGTGTTGAAAAATGATTTGCACCCCTACACATTTAAAAAGTAAAGAGCCTTTAGACCTGTCCTTGTCATTCTCTGATCTCCACGAAGACCTATCGTTCCTTAATACTTGAGCATTGACTAATCTTGGTCAAAATGGTCTTCCTTTTAAAAATAAACTTTGGCAGTTTCAGATGCTATTTTCAAAAAGGTATTCTACTAAACGTTGAGTTTTTAAATCTTCCCCTTATCATCAAAATATTAATAATGGTTGATGAAAATCACGAAATTACGAGCTGATAGATTGTATTCTTGTGACCCGTAATAATTTTTCTGATCTACTCTCAATATAACGTGGTGCAAACCCGGAACATTTGGATTATCACACGGTTATCTTCCGTTGTCCGATTCATCATTTATGGGTACCACGCCACTTGAGTCTTACAGCCAATAACATCACGGAAGAAATGACCAATCAGGATTTAGAAACCGGACTTACAACATTCGATTGACAACAACCATTCACTTGACTCTGATGATGACTTCCGCTCAGGTTGTCGAAACGTCAGTCACCACTACTGACAACAGTCCTTCTTAGGGCTACACGGACGATCAAACTACAATATTACACCTTATTGATTTGTTGACACCTTATCCCTCTCATTCTCGCTGCAAGGACAGGAGCCTGAGAACGAGGTTCAAATGCTAAAGAATATTTTTCTCGTAAAATTCATCCACAATGAAGTCATCAGAACACAGATTTCAAACGCTATTCGAGCCATTCCGTATCAAATCAGTTGAGAAGATACAACGTACCACAAGAGCTCAGCGGGTTCAGCGTCTAGAAGAGGCGAATTTCAATCCCTTCATGTTGAACTCTGAAGACATCATTATCGATCTGTTGACAGATTCTGGTACAGGCGCCATGAGCTCCGACCAGTGGGCCGCTATCATGAAGGGTGACGAGTCTTACGCGGGCTCACCAAGCTACCGGAATTTTGAAACAGTAGTGAAAGAAATCTTTGGCTTCCGACACGTGATCCCTACGCACCAGGGCCGCGCTGCCGAGAGGATCTTATTCCAGTGCAGTCTCAAAGAGGGGGATGTCGTTCCAAACAACGCGCACTTTGATACAACTCAGGCCAACGTAGAAAAACGGGGAGCCAAAGCGATGAATTTGCCAGTTTCCGAAGCCTTGGATCCAGAGGTAAGTATTCCATTCGGTGGCGATATGGACATCAACAAACTGATAGAATTGCTGTCGAGTGGAATAAAAGATAAGGTTACATTGGTGATGACAACCGTAACTAACAATGCCACTGGTGGAATGCCCGTCAGTATGGAGAACATAAGAATGGTTTCCAAGATTTGCCGCTCTCGAGGAATCCCCTTCTTTCTTGACGCGTGCCGTTTTGCGGAAAATGCTTGGTTCATCAAAATGTTTGAGAAAGGGTATGCACTTCGCTCGCCGCTTCAAATTGCACGCGAGATGTTTTCGCACGCCGATGGCTGTACCATGTCTGCCAAGAAAGATGGCCTCGTAAATATTGGAGGATTTCTAGCCATGAATGATGAGCAACTCGCTGACAAATGCCGCCGCGAGTTGATCATATCTGAGGGGTTTGTCACCTATGGCGGGTTGGCCGGAAGAGATCTCGAGGCGATGGCCGTTGGATTACGTGAGGGCCTAGAGGAAGACTATCTTCAATATCGAGTTGGATTTGTCAAAATGCTGGCAGATTTGCTGAGGGAATATCACATCCCTGTGTTAACCCCACCAGGTGGACATGCGGTCTACATCGACGCAGCAGCTATGTTGCCGCATATCCCCAGAGATCAATTCCCAGCTTGGGCTTTGGGCTGCGCATTATATGCTGAAGGTAAAATAACATTAGCTAATGACACATAAATTATTATTAGATGGAGAGCGGTGGCGCCTAAGTGCTTTACTTGCAAGAACACTAGAATGAATCTAGTGCTGTTTTTTTTTTTTTTTTTTTTTTTTAAGTTGCTTCAAAAGATAGTACAAATACAGCACAAAACTACTCAAAGTCGCGAATCTTGCTCGAGATATACTGTTGTGTCAGAGCGTTTTTCGATCAAACTCGAATGAACACCAAAGGAGAACATAAGTTAATACTGAAAATTGCCAGTGAGACCTTGAAGTAAAAGAAAAAGTTAAAACTGCCTGAGGCGCAGTAAAACGGGAGAGACGAATTTGAAGTTACTCCTGACACGAGAGCCATTTGTCGAAGTGTCGAAGGTAACCCGGGATTTCAATGCTTTCCTTTACTTTGCGTTGTGATTGGTTCGGAAACCCGCGCCATACTCTCAGCCAGATGTTCAAACCACAAAAGGCATGAAGGAGAAAGTCGGCAAATATTGATTGCGTTGTCTTGGAAAAGAAGCCATTATTGATATATGTATTTTTCAGGTGGTATTCGTTGCGGTGAGCTGGGCGGTGTAATGCTCGGTGGAGATGATATAAGCATGGAGAACGGTCACGAACAAGAAGATGAAAATAAGGAACTTCTTCGCCTTGCAATTCCACGCAGGACATATACTGAGTCACACATGAAGTACGTATTTTCTACCCTATAGGTGAGGGGGGACCTTTTAATTTTTCGGCTATTATTATTTTAATTATTATCATTTTTGTTGTTACTATAATTATTACTTTATTGGCAGAGAAAATGTTCTCACAAATCATATAATCATGGTATATTTACTGTAGGTATACCGCTGAAGTATTGGAGTACGTTAGCAGACACAAAAACGAAGTCAGCGGTTATAGAATCACGTGGGCTCCTGCTGTATTACGTCATTTCAGTGCTCATCTCGAACCCATTTTCCCGCCAAACCAGGAACACGAGAACGGCATTGGAAACGAGGGAAGATAATTTGGTGGAATTCGCTACATGTGAATCACCATTTTCTGTACTGCAAGAAGAATGCTCGTAAACTCACTGACTGTTGTGAAAACTATCCACTGAAGGATTAATCTTTTCTTTTGAGGCACGTATTACACTAATTTTATCACTATCCTAATAACCAGAATGCGGGGGTTTGTCAAACACAAGATTCAAATAAAGTTTGAGGCCATAATTGTATCCTGATTCCTGGTCTTGATAGATGATTTTTTTTGGCTCTTTCCGGCCGCTTGTAAAATTTCGCAATATTTTAATTTTAAGTGCGTCAGAATTCGTCGTATTCGCTACATATGAGTGGCAATAATCTGAGAACGGAGCCTTTGTAAGAAAGACTTGACTGATATAATAAAACGATACAGTTCGCGGGCATGAATATCTTTTAGGCCCGACTAAGAGTTATTTCAGCCCGAGCCGCTAGGCGAGAATTAAAATGACTCGGAGAATGGCTTGAAACAGATTTATGCCCAAGAACATAAACCCTTTTACCATTATTATCATTTTGGAGGAAAATAAGAAAATAGAACCTGATTAATTACAACAAAACTTTCTGAAAAATCACGCGGGCGTGCGAACAGGCAAAAATATAATTTAGCCCGCCATAATCTCTATGTTAGCCCGCAAAATGCGCCACAGTTCCCGACAAATTGATTGATGATAATTTTCAGCTTCCCATAATATTTTATTGCTTCACTAATGATCAAACTCGCCCTCAGGGCGATTCTTCCCATTCACATTTAAAGGGGAAAGCACTGAGGAAAAGAGATTGCAAATGAAAGATTTCTGAGGTGCTGCATAAACGAGTTTTATGATCAACCAATATACGTATAAGAGCAAAAAATTTATATGCAAGTGAACTATGTGCAATAAAAATATTCTCTTTCGGGATTTGAAAACATCTGCTCTTGATATGAGACTTAAATAACACTTTATCTGTATGCTGAAAAAATATTGCCAAATGAAACTCAAATATGACGACATTGGCGGAATTGATCAAAAAGATCATTTGATCTACGTTGTGTAATTTCCGATGGTTAAGTTTGTTTATGGTGTCGCCTCTTCCCCCTTTACATGCATCTTAGATTGTGTAACATTTGGACAAGGAATACGCCTTTATGTCAATGGAAGTATTTAAGAATGCGACGGTACTAGAGGAAAAAATTTTCTCAGAGAACCTAGGGTACGTCGCTTTGCTTCTCCGGCAGATTCAGTCTTGCACAAAAAAAACTCCTCCCAAGTATTGTTGCGTTGGTAATTGCAACTTTTCAAGGTAAAAAGTCGCTATTTCATAGATCAAATTTTTTCGGCTAAAAACAGTGATTGATCATGAAATTTAAGTGACACATGTAATTTTTTGTGTCAGCATTTTACTTTACGTGAGAGACTATATTCTAAAATGTACAATTTACATCGGTTTGAGTGTTTGCAGCCTGCTTATCGGAGCTCATTTACCAATTATGAGTGCTTATCATTCAGTTTCACCCGTGTATTTTTATGCCCTACACCATATTCTCGATTACGTTTTAAGGCAATTTTAAAAACTTTGATTGATTTGAGGCTTCGTCGGCTAATTTTTGCCGTTTCGTATTAGTGAAATGTCTTCGATCTGATTGTTAACACAATACACCCTAACATTAGCATTCATATTCTCCTCATTGTTCTCTTTACATTTATTGTGACACTGATTAGTAACATTTTTTTGAGCTATCAGGACCTTTTTAAATTGGTGATTGTTTCCTTCATTCTCATGACCTTTACATTTGATTCAGGGGCTTTATTGTAAGGAGAAATTAGAAGCCAGACATTCTTAGGGGTTAAAACAAGAATAAAATGATATAAAGGAATTGAAATACATTTTGTTATCTGTAAGAGGGGCTAAAACTCGGTTTTCCTAATCTTTCTATGAACTAAGGTGGAACTCTACCTCAACAAAAGGCTTACATAGATTGTGCGATTGTACACACTTTGGAATTTGTTATCCGTTGGTTATCTCATGGAATTTTTCTCCGTGCTTTAACAAGTTATTTGACATGTTATTCTTGAAAATTGTCGTGAAATTAAATTGAAAGCAGAGGTAAATAACTGAACGGTGTATCATTGCAACGTTTCTCTTACTTAATTTGGTTCGATCTGTTCCTCTGATCTTTCAACACGTTTCGATAGAACGATCTACTGAAAAGTTTCGAGAGACAAGTTTGTTCTGTCAAACAGTTATCAGTTTCTCCAACTTAGTGATGTTTGAAATTATATCTTTTCACAGGATTCTTCCGGGAGAATTGTAAATAAAAAGAAGTAAAACATCCGTTGAAAATGCGAGAACTCATTTCAAAGGCTGAAGAGCTCAAGGTTTTCCGCTCTAACGAAGATTGTGCTCATGGAAGAGCGATCACAAAAGTAAATCTTTCATCCATGTTAGCTGCTGTAGCCAGTTACATTAAATATATATCTAAAAGAAGAATTTATCACTTCCATAATATGTTATGGATTTTTTCGGTTTTGGTTATTGATATTCTGCGTATCAAAGTCTAATTTTCAAATTTTGTCATATTTTTAATCATCAGCTTATCAACATCGTTTTTAGTTCGGGACAATAACTTTTTACAAAGGCATGATGTGTTTGCTGTAAAAAACACTATATTGGAAATTTCAAGAGTAAACGCTTCATTTTGTAAATAGCCCTTTTGGGTAAACGGAAGCAAACAAATGTTCTTGTCCAGAGTAATTACAATGGCTAGAGACCGGAAAATTTCCCTTTTAAATGACTAAGGGTTGGACGTTTAAGGGTTTTCTTCGGTGAAAGGAGCAGATATCGGAAATGGCAAATAGATGCAACTAATTCTATTTCTTCCATTCGTTTAGGTAAAACGGTTTTTTTTATTCTCTTTCTCTTAATCAAAATAACCAAAATAGTTATTACCAAATGGTAGAGTTCAGAGTATCAAATGCGGAACAGATAAAAGAAATTTCAAATTCAAAACAAAATAATTTACTTCTAATTTTTTCGAGAGAGAAAATCCCTTTCTCGGCATACACGGGGTTATTCCTAAAGGTAAATCCAACAACTGTATTAGTAATTTCTTTATTAAAAGTGACCCACTAATCCGTTCTGCCTTTTTCTCATTTTATAATTTACAATAACAATTTTTCTGTGTCATTATGTAACTATAAATGTACTTACGGTAACTTATGATCATGTTATAAACCTTATCAGATTTCGAAGACTGGCCCGCTTAGATTGGCGTGCAGACTCTCTGCCCTTTCACATTAAGAATGACAAAAAAATATGAAATGTTGTCGTTGTGATTGTACTTTTTCCCTTCCCTAATAGGATTCAGAACCGATGGATTTGAAAGAACACAGTTTTCAAACTTTCTTCGAGCCTTTTCGTATCAAATCAGTTGAGAAGATACAACGTACCACAAGAGCTCAGCGGGTTCAGCGTCTAGAAGAGGCGAATTTTAATCCCTTCATGTTGAACTCTGAAGATATTACTATCGATCTGTTGACAGATTCTGGTACGGGCGCCATGAGCTCCGACCAGTGGGCCGCTGTCATGAAGGGTGACGAGTCTTACGCGGGCTCACCAAGCTACCGGAATTTTGAAGCAGTGGTGAAAGAAATCTTCGGCTTCCGCCACGTGATCCCTACGCACCAGGGCCGCGCTGCCGAGAGGATCTTATTCCAGTGTAGTCTCAAAGAAGGGGATGTTGTTCCAAACAACGCACATTTTGACACAACACAGGCCAACGTAGAAAAGTGTGGAGCCAAGGCATTAAATTTGCCAGTCCCCGAGGCCCTAGATGCTAAGATTAAAGTTCCTTTCAGGGGAAACATGGACGTCAACAAACTAAAAGAGTTATTGTCGGGGGAAATGAAAGAAAGCGTTTCTATGGTAATGATTACAATTACAAACAACGCCATTGGTGGAGAGCCCGTCAGTATGGAGAATATCAAATCGGTTTCCAAGATCTGCCACTTGCACGAAATCCCGTTTTTCCTCGACGCCTGCCGTTTTGCGGAAAACGCGTGGTTCATCAAAACGCGTGAAGAGGCTTATACATATCGCACGCCGCTCCAGATAGCACGTGAGATGTTTTCCTATGCTGATGGCTGTACCATGTCTGCTAAGAAAGATGGTCTCGTAAATATTGGGGGATTTCTGGCCATGAATGACGAGCATCTTGCTGATAAGTGCCGCCGGGAGTTGATCATATCTGAAGGGTTTCTCACTTATGGCGGGTTGGCGGGGAGAGACCTGGAAGCGATGGCTGTAGGATTGCGCGAGGTTCTGGAGGAAGACTACCTTCGGTATCAAGTTGGATTTGTCAAAATGTTGGCAGATTTACTGAAGGAACATCACATTCCTGTGTTAACCCCACCAGGTGGTCATGCGGTCTACATCGACGCAGCAGCTATGTTGCCGCATATCCCCAGAGAGCAGTTCCCAGCTTGGGCTTTGGGCTGCGCTTTATATGTGGAAGGCAAGTCAAAGTCTGTGTTATTGGGTATAAGCCGGTGGGATCTTTGTTTTTATTGAACTCATCACGTTTCCTGGTGTACGTCTTCTACTTGCCACGAAATGCGTGGTCATCACTGAGAAATCTCAGAGCCCACGGGGAAGATCCAGGGCATCAGCCATTGCTTATCGCTTGGAAAGAGTTGGTGTTGGGGGGTCTGAGGATTTTGGTTCTCCTGATTACTACCTTAAAGCTCTGTAACATTCTTATGCCCTCCCCCCCTTAATTGGCATTCATTTTCTATAGTCTCCCACTATGCTCTGCTGGCGACGACTGATGCCCCCCCGTTCCCCCTTAAAACCGTGTAAGCCCCCCTCCACCCCCTCTCCAGGCAATAAATAAGGACTGGTCCCTGGTTACTTTTTAATCCCATTATGATGAGAAACGTGTACGCATTTGTATCAGTAATCGCGGAATGATGTAACACACTAATCATGCGTTCACTCACCTAGGATAATATTCCGTTTCAAATCGGTAGTAGTCTGGGCAAAGCAAGGCATTCTGTTCTGTTCTGCCAGAAACCAACAGCGGAAAGGCGCACGGATTAATTTTTTCCTTTCCCCATGAATTCCACCGCCCGCTGAAACGCCTGGTAACAGACTAGACATAGCTCTCGAACTTACCATATTTGTTTAACTTCTTAGGGGGAATCCGATGTGGTGAGTTAGGTGGTGTGATGCATGGAAAAGATCCTAAGATCATGGAAAATGACCATGAATTAGAAGACGACGAAAGTGGAGAACTTCTACGCCTTGCCATACCACGAAGGACATATACTGAGTCACACATGAAGTAAGTACCGAATAAGTGTTTGTACATACATAGTTTGAGAGCGCTAGGATTCCTAACCGTGTGTCAAATTTTGATTACGATTTTGTCCATTTTATAGGTACGTCGCCGAAGTATTGCAGTATGTTTACAGAAACAAAAGAAAGGTTAACGGATACAGAATCACCTGGGCACCGAATGTACTGCGCCATTTCAGCGCTCACCTGGAACCCATTCCTCCATCAGCCAAGAAAGAAGACGGGCCTGAGGAGGACGAGGTCGATGACATGGAGGAATTCTTATCACGTGTGCGTGGAATGTCACTTCGTCGACACTCCTACCAGTTTTTGTAACTCTAGTAAACTCGTCGCAGCTTGACATGCTCTGACGAAGGGCTAACCCTCGAAACGTCACTCTTCACGGTGGCAAAATTTTACAACAATAACTCAATTAATAAAACTTGATTATCTGGTTGTACGCCCCGCCCACGCAGATATCAACCTCGTTCCTTTTTGCATTTGAATGGAGCTTGGCTTCGTCTCAGTCCATAAAAAGTGTAATATCCAGTCATCTTGTCCCCGCTCTCGGTCAATCGCATATTTATATTGTAAAATTTGTTTTAGGATTGTGTTCAATCAGATATCGCAATCGATTGGTTAATTAAAGATACTGAGCCCAATTACGGTTGTTCCTGTTCAATCCATTAGTTAGAGCGCATTTCAATTGCAAGTCGTAACCCAAAGAAATCACAATGGCCAATCAGAGAAAGGAAAATGCTCTTAAGATAATGGGAACTTAAAGTAATGCGTGGCAAAACGCGGGCGTCCAAGTCGTGATTGGTTTTAGTTTTGCATCTGATTGGTTGAGAAGGTTGGTGCGAAATTTCTGGGCCAATCACAGAGCAAAGTACAGCAATACCAAAGAAATCCCAAATACCAATGTAACAATGAATTACTTTCTACACTATATTGAGAATTGCTCCAAATGGATATTAAATTGGATTGCAATACCACTGCATCAATGCTGATAGCATCCGTTCAAATATCTCCTCCCTAATAAGCATTATCAGTTTCCGCCAAAGTTCGCTCCTTAAAATAAGGTTTCGACGATGACAAAGATAAAAACATAGTTGATTAACTTAAATTCATTTTTACTGTCTTAATACATAACAAATAAATTTCTTCAAATACGTCGTTCTTAGACTTTCTTATCTATAAATGTTTCCTCTTTTCTTTATCATAGTGTAAACTGCAACAAGTTTGCGTAACCTATTAAACAATCTTATTACGATTAAAAATTTTTAGTAAGAATTTTATTTAAAACAGATTCAAAATTCTTTACATCGGGTGACTGAAAGGTATTATGCCTGCGCAGCAAGCAAGGCTTGTTTCTAGGGAGTTTCCATCATCCGATGAGGGCACTTCCAAGAAATAGGCTAATAGGGATGTGCCGATAGATAGAGTCGCATTTTTACGACTAAATTGACTGTAATGGGGTTGAATTTTGTTAGAGTTACAAGAATCGGGTGGCATATTTTTGGGAATTGGGGGTAAGTAGGCTTTACGTCTACAATTGGCCACAGTATAGACTATGGTGGGGCAGGGGATCTGAGATACCAGCGGTACATACCCAGTAAAATAGACCCAAGCACCCCCACCACAGTATAGACTATAATGGGGCAGGGGATCTGAGGAGTCAGCGGCACATACCCAGTAAAATAGAACCAAATTCCCTCGCAGCCATTACTATTCCCCTAAAATCAAGTCGCGTACGTCATAACATCAAAATACATCGGAATTAGTTAATTACTGGGTCTCAAATCATATTAACTAAACTGCATTGATGAATTTTTTCGTCTCCTCAACACTTGACCACTGGACACCTTTACGGCTGACGGACGGCGCACTTTATCTGTTTCCTCAGAAGCCTCTGACGGCGGTGGAATGGGTTCCAGATGAGCGGTGAAATGACGCAACCAGGGTGGTTCCCACGCAATGGTATAGCCGCAAACCTTAGAGCGGTTCCTGTAAATATGGGCGCAGACCTCTGCAACATATCTGTAAAGAGGATTTATACAATTATTGGTACATGTTAGTAAGTAGGAATCCCCCTTGAAAAGCCTAAAAAGGGAACAAGGAAATTTTAAATTCTTCCATCCTTTTCCTTGGTGAGCAGAATTAGGATTTCAAGAGACGTTTAGTTGAGGAAAGCATAATAACATTAAGGTTAAATGCTTTGAAAGTCGACATTAGAGCATCCTTTCACGATTTTCTCGCGGCAGTTACCCTCATCCAATCAGATACGAAACTTTTCAAACGCCTACGTCTTTGTGAACAGCACGTGTCAGACTCGCGCTTGATCACTTGACATAAGAACTGGATAGGAATGTGCCACGTGACACATTTGGTCGGTGGGAGAGTTTAACAGGGTAATTTAGTATTATCAAATGAGTTGATAACGTAAATTAGCCACCACAAAGGCATTTAAAGCTGACGTTTCGAGCGTTAGCTATTCGACAGAGCGAAGGGCGAAGCTACACTCCGATGAAGGGCTAACGCTCGAAACGTCAGCTTAAAAACTCTTTATGGTGGCTAATTTACGTTATCAACTCAGTTTATAATACTAAATTACCACACTTTAACAATTAATGTTACACTTTATAAGTGAAGGGCTCACCTGATATGAGACTCAGTGTAGGTGCGGCGAGGAATGGCCAGACGGAACAGCTCTTCATGCTCCTCCACTTCAGTTTCAAAAACCTCATCATCTTCTTCATCAGTGTTTACTTCATCCTCTGTATTCTCACTCACTGCGGAAGACTCCTTGCCATTTTTGGCCGTTCCCAGCATCACCCCGCCAACTTCAGCCCCTCGGATACCTCCCTCGACATAAAGGGCGCACCCGAGGGCCCACGCGGGAAATTGTTCCCTGGGGATGTGAGGCAGCATTGCACCTGCGTCGATATACACCGCGTGACCTCCTGGGGGCGTGACAATCGGAACATGGTTCTCTACGAGTAAGTCCCCCAAAAACTTCACGAAGCCAACTTGATAACGCAAGTAGTCCTCTTCTAAGACCTCGTTTAATCCCACGGCAATTGCTTCGAGATCGCGACCGGCGAGTCCACCGTACGTCGTAAACCCTTCGGTTATCAAGAGCTCTTTCCGGCATTGTGCGGCGAGTTCCGAGTCGTTCATTGCCAAAAATCCCCCAATGTTTGCTAGGCCGTCTTTCTTTGCGGACATAGTGCAACCATCGCCGTATGAGAAGATTTCATGCGCGATTTCTTTGGGTGTGCGATTGGCATAGCCTTCTTCTTTGATCTTGATGAACCAAGCGTTCTCAGCGAAACGACAGGCATCGAAGAACAGCGGAATACCATGAGCTCGACATAGTTTTGAGACCGCCTTGATATTCTCCATGCTAACAGGCTCACCTCCAACCATGTTATTGGTTATGGTGATCATAACAAGTGGGATTCTGGCCTTACTCTTAGCGACCTTTTCTTCTAGCATTCCTATATTCATGTTACCCTTAAATGGCATATCTGTACTCGGCTCCATAGCTTCGGGTGTCAAAAAATTGATCGCGTGCCCCCCCTGCGCTTCGATGTTGGCCAAAGTAGTCGCAAAGTGTGCGTTGTTAGGAACGATATCTCCTTCCTTTATTGTGCACCGGAAGAGAATGCGCTCAGCAGCGCGCCCTTGATGCGTGGGGATCACGTGACGATAGCCAAAGATCTCCTTGACGACCTTTTCAAACTTTATGTAACTCGGGGAGCCTGCGTACGACTCGTCTCCAAGCATTACCGCTGCCCACTGTTCAGAACTCATCGCCCCAGTCCCTGAATCGGTCAGCAGGTCAATCATGATGTTCTCCGAGTCCAAGAGATACAAATTGTAGTTGGCTTGTTTCAGATGCTTGATTCGTTCGTCTCGCGTTGTTTGCTTGAGTTTCTCAACAGATTTGATTTTGAAAGGCTCGAAGAACGTCGAAAACTTGTGCTCTTGCATATTTTCACAGGGTTAGAGCTAACACTGAAATATAATAAAAACAGTGTTTGACTGCGCTGTAAATCAGCCTGAAGGTCTCCAACAACCGATAATAAGTGCATCACACGCTCCTCCCTGGGATAATTTTATCATTTACCACTTAATTTTCGAGTTTGGCGATAGGAAGGGTAGGAGGGGAGGGGGACGAGACTTTAGGAAGGAGAGGGTGGGGAAGGGGAAAGAGCCTACTACGTATGCGCAAGCCAAATATTAAGGGTATCGAATAGATGAGTTTAAGACACTCCTAAACGAGGGAGCTAAACAATGTTACTGTGTGAAACTCACGGCAAACGGGGAGAAGAGTCAGATACAACTTCGAAAAAAAGCAGTGAAAGCGCAGTATACAGAGCTAGCAAAAATATTTTAAAAATTGCCAATGAAGGGGCAAAATTATGCGCTGGTTCTAAGTAGAGTCGTCTGGAGACAAGACAGAGTAATTTGTAGACTTTCCGATGGAAAAAAAAAAAGAAAAAGAAAAGGAAGACAAAAAAGATCCAGACAAATTGAAAAAACTTTCAGTTCTGGTGCCTCAAAAAATATAATGAGGCAGGAGCCCTTACTGAGGATATTGACCAATTTCACAGCCGGGGGAAGGATGTTCAGGCTTAGAATTCAGAGGGGTCAACTATTTAAAATATTAGCTACAGGTCAAGATTAAATTTTATACATCTGCTTGGTGGAATTTTTCCGATTATTAAAAATGAGGCATGTCACGAAATTTTGCATTGTGTTTTGAATGCTGAAAATTGTCGTTCACTTGAAGGAAACATTCACATTTACTTTTCGGATGAAGAAAAACACCAAAGAAACAGGCAAAAACCAAGTAGAGACCAGGATGGTTGAGTACTGAGAAGATAGACATCGATTATAGAAACAAACTCATAAAATTTAGCTTTCCCATGGTTAGAAGGCCAAGCGAGATGATCGCTCGGGAAGAGAGGAATTTTACTAGACACTCTTCAGACAATGGAATGAAATAACGATTGGTAATAGAAACAATGGCATTTGTTTCTCAAAGAAATCTAAGAAGTATGATCTTTCGGATGAGCGTCAGTCTCTTACGGTTCGTCGCACAAGAATAGATGACTTAAGTCTAAGATTTTGATGTGCTGGTGTCGGGAAATCGGCATTTCTTCCAAAAGTCAGTTCTTTGCCGTCGAAGGACAATAACCTGTAGTTTAAACCGTTTTCCGTTTCTGTTCATTGCTACTCTATTAAGTCATGCGTTTCAAATTAATTGGAGTGAAACACTGCATATAAAACTTTAGTTTATATGATCGTTTAGTGTTGACATTACATTACTTGAACAAGCAAATAATTTGTTGGGGCTATATTGCGGGTTTGCCGTTTATCTCGTCGTGAAAGTGTAACTGATTTCGGTTTCCATGGTGCACAAGCAAATGTTACGATATGTTTTCAATTCCCTACCTTTATGCCAGCGATGGCGAAAAATTCTGTCTACAAAGATCAGTGAAGTTTTCTCTCACAGTCGAGATTTACCGGTTCGTCGCTGAACGCTTATAGACTTGAACGCTGAAGTAACGTGGAATCATATGACAACATAGTCCTCTGGGGATCCCCTCCATTTATCGTGTTTCCAGTACGTCACAAAAGACCTTGACATGTCACCCGTTTCCTGCTCTCTTTCATCTCGTTTACAGTTGTGAAGAGGAGAATCGTGATTACAAGGCTACAGAAAGATTGCGGAAAACTTGCACACAATGACTCTAAGGAAAATAAATCATAACAAAGAATGACAACTGTAACTGAAATAAAGATGGCGTGGTAACAGAGAAATTGCAGAACATAAAGATTGTGTGATCCGTTGTCATGCCAGTGCAATGGGTTAACTTTTTGGGCTCAAAACGCCATTGAATGCTGTTTCGACTGAATATATGTGAGCTTTTTTGCCTCTGGTGAACAGAGGAACAATCGGAACACCATAAACAATTTATTCGAACATGAAGTGGTTGTGAAAAAATGAGGAATTTAGTTAAAACTTTTATCCCCTATGAAAGTTGAAAATCAGGTATTTTGGGGAAACGGACCTCAATGGTCATGACAGCAATACCAAAAATACACAGCTGAAACAATTGTCTTTCCAAAAATCACATTTATTACAATAATCATTTACTGCTTCCATGATTATCTGGGACAGCAGAGAAGAGAATAAACATGACCTAAAGACATTTCATTTGAAATACACCTCATTCCAAATGGTCTTCACAAAATATCCTTTACATTCAGTAACCCTAAACTCTGATCAAAATTCAACTTCTCCTGACCAGCTACTTGTTAAATTCACTTCTATGGCAGCATTTGCAGCAAATTAGGTACCGTTGGGAGGAAATACACGCTGAAGGGGTTTCAGATATTCTACCAAATAGAGTAAATAATGGCTTTCTTTAGAACACATTTTTTCGTTCATTTGTGATATACAAGTATGAAAACCTACTCAAAAAATTATTCTTGCTTCATACTCTGACAACAAAGCTGCATAAATAAGTTTATCAATTAACTGTTGCAATACATCTAAATTCTGTTTCATACTTGAAAAAGTACAATGGTATGCCTCTTTTTATATAATGGTGGCAGGGTAAGAAGTTTCCTCTTTATATTATTGAATTGTCAGACAAGGAGAAATAATATAACCCAGACCATCCAGATACTAGAACAATTTTTCCAAAAATCAGTTTTACATCTATTGTAATTGGATTCTCCTCACTAACAATATACACGCTGAAAAAAACCTAACCTTCTGCAAAGTATACATCATTTTTTTCACAATAGGTGATCTCTGAAAATATCAATACCCACTCAAGGAAGGTTAACCCTTTACACCCTAACATCAATATACAAATTCTCCATACTCTTCACAATACATTTCTTCAGGTGCTGAGAAGGAGAATTTGTCCAACAATCAAAGCCTCTTAGGTTGGTAATCATTTCCTTAATTCTCACAATCTTCAGTAATACTGATTCAAAAGATAATTGTGAGGAGAAATAAGATGCTGATACCTATAAGGTTTAAATAGTAAAAAAAATTGGATAAGGAGAAGGAATTAAGGGAAAAAAAAAGACCATATTTGTCTTGAGTGTAAAAGCCAACTACAGTTTCTGGAGTTTGAATGGTTAAAACCAAAATCTTTCCACAGCACAGTTAGTCTCCTTGCATCCCATGTTTTGCTTTTTTATGAAATATGTTCAAAAACAGCTGCAAGAATTAAGTCTGTGCAGGGATATGGATATTGATATTTCCTTGAGCCACAAATAAACCACAATGTCCTGTGGTTGCACATATTTTATTGACTATCAATATTATTATTATCATTTTTTGTGATAACTTATTATCATTGCTTAGATATTTTTTTTCTGAGATAGTACTTGGGAATTTAACAGCCAGCATTAAGGCATTGCCTTATGTTTTTAAGATGCCATGCTCCATGTAACGGCAGGGGAGATCATCAAGAGACACTAAGATTGAATTCTTTTAAAGAAGAGCAGAACATCACATTGCTATCATTAACTTCTTCTTCCTACAGTGGCTCCACATAAGTCCCAGGAAAATGTCCAATTTTACCCTGAAATCTTCCCTGACACCAGCCCTGGTCATCCTGCGAGGAAAGTTGTGTAAGGATGTCCCCTTCTTTAAAATTGAGTTCGTCATCCTCCACACCTTGGAAGTCATACAAGGCCCTGACTGGGACACCTGTATCTTCAATGGGAGGTGGCTCAATGTCCCATTCATCTGGAGCTGATGGTTCACTGAAGTCTTCATTTGTATTTGATGTATAATTGTTAAATGGGTTGTTTCTATTGACCAAGAAAATGAGACAAAGGTGAATAACACTGTGATGGATAAGCTCTGAATTGTCTCATTACCATTGCACCTTTATTCCTTAGGCAAGTAGCCTGAACACAGCAGTCAAAAGTCAGGCATGTACAAGAGTATCAATTCTGGCTAGCAAAACACCTATCTTCTGTGCAAAATTTCAATTAGGAAAAACATAAGAAACAGCTGCTGTCTTGCAAAATAAGCAAAAGAAAATTAAAACTTCAATAATTATCAGCGGTAGGGAAAGGGAAAACTTGAGACTTTTTGAACACAAAGCTTTTTCAAGTACAGGTATCATGTTGATTTAATATTCTTTTTCAAGCTATACCTAAAAAGGTTATATGTTTTTTGACACAACATGAGTCAATAGCTTGTGTGGTTTTTTGTAACTTGTGTGACACAACTTGGTTGTGACATGCTAACAGCACATTACCAAATCATTACGATGTTTGTACATGTGCAGTCTTTTGATGCCTGTCTTGGCAGCCTGTAAGCTCAGTGTTCAAGTAGACTTGGAAAAGCTCAAGGCCACTAGTTATTCTTAGTTCTAAAACTTACATCTCATTGTGATGAGGGTAATCAGTTTGTTCTTCAATATGGTTTTGAGTGGTTGTATAAGTGGATGCCGCTGGTGCTTGTTCATGTCCTCGTGACACTGATGGTCGTTTTGCTGGAGGTGGCTCATTATACTCCTGGAAAAAAAAAAAGATTAAACTTTCAAAGTACTCAAGCATCTAACTATGAAGCTTTGAAGTCACTCCGAGGATCTCATAGTACATACGTTGTTATGGTTTCTTGTGGTTTTTAGTCAGAAGTAGCTGATGATAGTGTAAGGTGTATTGTTCAAGAACATAATGCTAGAGGTGGTTCTGAATTTCTTTGTGAAATTTGATTAATTTGCTCCCACTTTTTTCCCAAAAATTGTTTTGAAAAAATTAGAGTCCTTGCTTTCAGCCACCTTCAAAGTGACATGACAGGAGTAACATCATTTGTGCCTGCCAATTTTCAATCTTCTCTATATTAAATTATGATATTTTTTCTGCCTCCTTTAAAGACTTTTTCCTCTTTTGTGTTTACTATGTTACCAAACTATTCAGTGGTCTTGTTTCATCTTGAAGGTAGTTAAGCATTTTAGGAAAACTGACAAAAAACAAGGGATCAGAGGAGGAGTAAATTTAGCCTAAAATGGCACGACTTATCTTCCTGGCCCGGGTTGTTCAAAGCTGGGTTAAGGTAACTCAGGGTTAGTGTGAGATTTGATTTCAGGTCTGAAAGCTTTAAGAGAAAATTCAGTTCAAATCTTTTTGCTTCCAATTTGATCATTGGATGCTCTAAAAAGAATAGTGAAAATTTTCCCTTAAAGACTCTTGGACAAAGAAATAAAGAAACCTGAATTAAAAATCAACTCTGGGTTAGGGCTAATCGACCTTTGAAAAACTGGGCCCTGTAGTAGTAGTTTAATGAAAAGCAAACAGTTTTCACTTGATGTCGATGCTCACTTCCAATCAAGTTCATGAATCAACAGTACTTCTTCAATGCTTCTCCTAACTAAACAATCACTCTTTGCAGTAAATTGTTTCTCTTGCTTAAAACCATTCACTGCAAATACTTAACTTTTTAACCCTGTGTCAGACAAAGGTTTCTAGTAAAATCTTGGCACCTCTTTTCTAAACTGACTCTGACTGCCTTATACTATCCGTAGTAAAAAACTCTAGCTAACATATAACTACTGATAATCCTGTGATCTTCAATCTATAGTACCTGATTTCTGCATGACACATCCAATATTTCCCAGTACAACACTCCTGTCCTGCTATTACCATATGCACTTTCTACATAGTCTACTTTCTCTGAAATATTTCCATCTTGTGGATGTTCACCTACTCTTTCAACATTGCTTGAATCTTTAACACAGCAGTTATATATTGACTCAACTGTGCTGTACAAAACACCTTCATCGAAGCATTCACCTGTGCCTAAAGTTATGAGATGTTCAATATTGGTAGTGTAAGTGTTCCCAGTAAAATTATCCTCTGTGTCCAGGTGAATACTGTGAACTTTATCAAGTGACTCACAAGTACTTCCCTTATCTATGTATAAGTTTTGGAGTCGTTTTCCCTTTTTTAATGCTCCACTTTGACATTGTCTATGCAACATTCTTTGCAGTAAGTTACTAGTGGGATGTTTCCTTTCCTAAACATAGGCAAAAAAAGCAGTTTGAAGACTGCATCCACTGGAAAAGTTCTGCACTCTTAGTTCAGAGACATGAACTACCTTCTTACTAAAGTTGCACATTAACCACATCTTAATGAAAAAGTACCTACTCTTGAAAATATCTTTTTCCGCTAGAATTCATATATTGTTAAAAAATAACACAAAATGTATTTCTACGGTATACTAAGCACATGAAAGAAAAACATAACTGAATCCCACAACATATATGATTTCTAGCTTGAGCTGAATAAAATTAAAGTCACTTCAGCTTTGCAATGAAAAAAGAATACATTTCCTGAAAGGAACCCTCTTAAAGCTAAAAACAGCTGTGGTTAAACTGTGGCTTGCCTCTGATGCTATGATGGAAATGCTGCCTGATACAACAATGACACAAAATTGACATCCACTGAAACAAAGGTTGGCAAAATCACAAATGGAGGAGAGATAAGGAACAATTGCATGCCAAGATAATTTGTTCCTAATACTTAAGTCTGAGGTAATCTTTATTCTTTTTTGTTGCGTTTAAAGGGAAAATAAGGTCTAGAAAACGTTAACCTAAATGAAAAGTTCCTGACTTGCATTGTCCTAACTGGCTATTCACTTGTTCTAAAAACTTTTTTGTTGCAAACAATTGTGTTCCAAAAATTGACATTTTCAAATTAAAAATGACCTCCTTTGTTATGATATAACTGTGACAAAGCAATAGTCAAGCATACCGCCTTAAATTCCAGCTGAGATGGATGTAAATAAGGAAAATAGAAAAAAGGAGAGCACTGCTGATTGAATTCTCAATTTGGATTTTAATCCAGAGGGTGTAATACATCCATTTATGTTTCAAATGCAACATGAAAGAAGAAACCTGTGCTGACAAAGAAATTCAGGAAAACGAGTTTCAAGGAAAATGTCAAAGTGCTCAAATGCTCATGTCTTGAAAATCACAAGTGTTGCTCTTGTAGCAAATGTCAAGATAAGCCTGTGGAAAACGTATGCTACCAAGAATCAAATGTACTAGCTTGAGCCAACGACTCAATTTGAAAGGAAGGGTTTTTTTTCTCAATACATACTAGCTCTAGAGTGAGAGTTCTTTCACTAAAGAAGACTGTGGTGCCTGCAATGGATTCATTTCACATTGCTAACTGAATGAAATGAATCATTTTTCAGTTTCAGGAACCCAGCTCTGGTGTATTAATGAGTAAGAGTCATTTGGACCCACGAACAGCCCCAGTTGGCATGCAGTTAAGTTGAAAATAATAGACTTGAAGAGCTTTGCTTATGTAGACCTTACTTTCCCTTTCAAGAAATCAAAGTGGTTTTGTAGCAACCAAGGTCAAAATTATGTAAGAGTGCCATTGACCAGCACTTTTCAACCAAACCAGGGATGCTAATTGGAGTGAAGGTGTTTGTGCAATAAGGATGCTTATTAGAATGGGGGGAGCTTACATGAGAAAAGGTACTAATTGGAATGAGGACCCTAAATCCAATCATTACTGTACATACAGTGAGATGATATGACATGGAAAGTTTCCCTAGAGATATAATTTGCAATAACTAATCTCAATCTTGCTACCTAAACAGCCATCACATACCACTTCAAGGCATATTTCCATTTGATATTGACTGAACTTATTCATGAATGTATAAAATCTAGACTGACTTTGGGTATCTTATAATGAAGATATACAGAATGTTAATGTACCTCAAACATTGGCCAATTCTGTGGCATGCCCATACCATGGTTGTGTGACCACCAGTCTAAGTCTGCCTGGGCATCTGCCTTCTGAAATGTGAGGCCCATGTTGACAAAGACACCAGAAAACCTGCAAAAAGAAGAGTTTCTTAACATTTGTTTCTACTCAGAAAAGTCATGTAAACAAACTAAAAAAAAAAAAAATTGAAAAAAAGTATCAAAACTTAGGGTAAGTTCTAACACACTTCACATCTCCACATAAAATTATGAGTCAAGAGAAAAAAAATTTCAGAAACAAGGTGTCATAAAAGTGTTAATTTTCTCATACAAAATGCATCAATAGAAGATAATTTAATAAAAGCCAAGTGTCAGATAATGATAAATTTTCCACAAAATAATATAAGTCAGTCAAGATTGGATATTGCACACATGCTAGCAGCTGCCAATAGTTGTCTGGTTATGCCGGTAAGGTTAATTGTGACAAGTAAAGCACTAGTTGGCAAAGAAGCTAAAGATATTCTTTAAGACTTCACAACTATTCAAAATCTCACATAACAGTTAAGAGTGGATCTGTTAGCATAATACTTAGAGAAGAAAAAGCAAGAATTCTTAAAAATCATTTTTAAATTAGAGGACTCTGAGGGAGCTTGTTGATAACATATTGAGTTGATTTTGTTATGTTGAAAAGTTTTAAATAGGAGACAGTGACCTTGAAATAACAGTGCTTTTCCCAGAAGTATATTAAACCAAATAGAGATGAATACTGCCTATGATGGTTGATTTGAGCTTAATATTTCATGACAATTACACCAAATATAGCCCCTGACAAAAAATTTTAGAATCTTCCTTCGAGTCTATGAACTAAGGAATTTGGTGATATGATAGGTCATTTAAAAAACATGATAGGTCAATGTTTTGTTATACCTGGAATTCAATGAAAGATTCAGGTATGATTGTTACTAGCCTAAGGATCTCAGTCATTGTAAACAACTCAATGACCTCATTTTGAAAGGCAACATTGCTTTACAGAGTTGAAAAATTTGAGACTATAGTAGACTACATAACTCTCTTAGTGTGCAACGAAAAAAGAATATTAGCACATCTGTCATGTCTTGGTAGATCTTTTACAAAGCATGTTATGATTTGGACAACATTTTGCAAGAGAATCTTGAACTTGACCTTTTTGTCTTGAGAAAAAAACTGCCATGTTTGATGGACCTTCAAATGTTGATGCAAGACCTTCTTTAAGACTCCATGCTGTTTATTAAAAAAAAATACTCTTTTGCATATTTCTGGAGCTGAGGTGACAGTATCGCACATTTTCAATACATAGGAAATTAAGAAAAATTTTTCTGTCTCATCAGAGCACTTTACATTTAATCTTGGAGAATTTCTTCAAAGCTGGCTCAGCAGCGCATTGGCTGATAAGTTGAACAGTCCTACCAGAAGATTAGTGATCTTTATACTCAAGGATTATTCAAAGTATTGCTATTTATGGATGGCTGCATTCCTGGGTGCTTTTTTTGGCTATTTCTCTCATGGCGTGGTACATCCAAGAACATATTTTCAGGTCTGCTGCCCATAATAAATACAAGCGATCAAATAACTGATTACCGTACTTATCTCATCTACTTCGATTTAGATGAGCATAGATGAAGATTAATCAGTTTTAAAGGGGTGACGGGAAATTATCTAATGAAGGATAGGGAAGTACACTTTCATAGACTTACATGCAAATAAAAGAAAGTAAATATTCTTGGCGTGTTATACATCGAAGACTGCTGAAGCCAAATAAACAAAATTGAAAGCCGCAAAACAAGAGAAGATCGCACTGTAGGAAACTGGATTAACTATGCAAATCATATCCGAGTGGATTCAAAGTGTTTACGCTTAATTTGTTGTAATATTTGCATAATAATAAAATAATTACGGAGAACACGAGTACTCAAGAAAAGTTACAAAGAGGATGACAAAGTGAACATTCATAGAGTGCAATGTTCAATTTATAATTAGAACGAAACTGGAGCATACTTTTCCTTACTCCTTACGTTCCTATAACAAAGGACCAACCCCAACAAAATAAATTGCATCGTGTCAAATACTTACTCAGGGCTATCCGATATATCCAAACATTTGTGATACTTCATTAGTGTGTCTCTGAAAAACGCAAGACGGCTGTCCTCGTTCTCTTGACATCTTTCAAATTCTTGAATCATGTCTCGTTCATATTGTGAGTTGTACGATGTAATTTCGTCGAGGCGAAGTTCGTACTTTTCTTTACATTTATCCACTTCTCGTTTCGCTTTCTCTGTTGCATCCTGCAACTTTTTCAGTTTCTCAGCTGTTTTCAATTCGGTGTCGTTAGTTGCTTGATTCTCCAAATTTTGAGCTTGCTCGCTGTTTCGCGAGGCAGTGTGATACGCCTTTTTCGACCGTTCAACTTTAGCCAATCGCTTTGCCCAAGGCTTTTGAGCCTTCGTAAACCCTTCATCGGCCTCTTTGGTCTCCTTCCATTGAAATATTCCTTTGTGGTAATTTTCTGTTTTCCACCTTTTAATTGATTCGTGCACGTCGTTCATCAGTTTATCACGGCATAACAAGTGAATCTCTGCTCTAGACTCGGCTTCAGTGACAGTGCCTCGCATGGCAACTTCCATTGTGCCATATTCCGGTCCATTTTTAATACATTCTTCCCATTTCTTGGCCCATGCTTTCAATTTCAATGCGTACTTTGCTTCTATTTCAGCTCTTTCTGTGACAAGCTTCATAAACTCGTCACATAACTTTGCACCATCGTCTATTCGTTTGACCGTGCGCTTGAAGTTTCCAACATCCCAAAAACTGTCACTAGCAGCACTATACTGCAGGTTCTCGTCAGAACCCCTAGGTGTGCCTCGCATGGACATAACTGCCTTCCAACACAATAACTTCCACTATTTTTGCTCTCAAACTTCTCTCACATTGTTCCGAAATTTGTGTAACTGGAGTATTTTGAAGGTGTGGGGTCTTCCAGTTCTTACCGCATGCGCAGAAAACTGTTTGTAACGCTGGCAAGGAAACGCGGGCATTTTGGTAGTCAAGGAACCTAAATCAAGAATCTCTTTACAACTTAAGTTTTGCAGAGTGAACTTAACTAAGTGATTAAAATTCAAAATGATAGCGGGCGTTCTCTCGTCAAATTCATCTGATGGAAAGGTGAAAAATCTTAAGAGGGTTCAACACAGAACCATTAGCCACTACATAGGCGGTGGAGGGACAGCCATGCCCTTCAGAAGAATTTCAAGTCTTTCCGTCCCCGAAATGTCTTTAGTATTATGGGTCTCAATTCTTGGGTAAATTAAAGGACTTGATTATTGACATATAATTCGAAAGGGATTTGAATATTTTAGCTCGAATGTTCTTGTTTGTTTGTTTCTTTGCTTCTCTTAATAGTTTTTTGCTGATCCTGCCACTTAATCCAATATATGATTCCGGAAATTTCTATGGAAGCATCTTGAAGGATTAGATGCATGGAGCACAGCACCTTTTGGTTGTTGATCAACTACAGTCTAAAATTTGAAGGCGGTACCGTAATTGGCAACATGTTTCGTTGAGAATTGTGCCTTTTAAGTTGTATCAAGCTTATCTTGACCGGGTCAATTATTAAGTATGCAGAGACTCACACAAGCCGCCTCTGACACCTGATATATGTTCTGTTATGTACACATTCTTGTGGAAAATCAACCCTAATAAGCTACCTTTGCGTGAAGTTTTTCGGTTGAGGTGGTTTCGACTAGCCGTGAATCAGTGGGTTTGAAAATTTAGAAAAATTTCAACGAAGACAACTTGCCCAATTGATAAAGAACGCGCCGAAAGGTCACGCAAAATCGCATTATCGTGCTCAAAAGTCATTCCGAAGTATTTGTATCCGGCCAGGGACGAATAGTGATAACAAATACTTCGTTACTGTCGGGTGTCAAAACAGTCAGCCAAGTGGAAACAATCACGCTTATTAACGTCACATAACTTCGGCTTGTTTGATTTTCTGAACTGGATCGGGTAAAAAATGACCACTCACAAGCTAATTAAAGAGGAGCAGAATAATCGAGCTGTTGAAACACCGAGAAAACAGCAGTTTATCCTAAATATTTTTCATATCCAGCTTTCCTGTGCATTTCCTAGACATGTGACAATAGCCACTGCCATTCAACAAACGCGTCACACCCCAGCGTGGAAACGAGGCTAGTCTCTTCCCAAGGTTTCAAAAATTTGATTGACTGATTCCCAATATGGCCACCTAGACGCCAAAATCGTCTATTTTTAAGTCCTTGGTACGTCGAATTCGCACCCAGTAAGCAAACAGCAATTCTTCAAAAGTTTGTCTTTTAGTTTGTGCGAATTGGAAACGTAAAAGATTTGTCTAAAGTCCTTTAGTTTATCGCGTGACGTAGTCCTGCTTTCTGGCGTGTTTATACTTTGGATGGTTTGATATGCGATATCTTGTGCAAAAATGAATAGCGAAGCTAATGACAGTACGGATGCAGGAGTGAGTAACGAAGACACAGACACAGTGGAATCCATCACAGAAACATCGGGCGAGAGTCGGACAGAAAGAATTCGAAGACTGAATAGAGAAAGACAGCGACGAAGGCGCGAAAAACTAAGGATGTCACGCCAGAGTGAAGCGCCATCGACAACCAGTAACGACGTGGACCCAAGCCATGATCTTGAGGTTCTGTCTGAGGGCTGTGCGATTGTAGAAGTAATGCTACCTCTGAAAGTCGAGACAGAAGTACCAGAAGAAATAGATGAAGAAAGTTCGAAAGCTACGAGACCGAAGCGATCTACGAGAACGAGGCAAAAATCGCGAAAGGAAGGCGCAACTGAGCAAATTTCATCCGATACCGTCTCATCAGCAAACAACGCCATTTCACCACCATGTCACGACAATAACTCAAGATTTGACGGCGCTTCAGACGAGAGCAGCGTTCTTGTTGTCGCCAGTGAGGTGGAAGTAATCGATGAAAAACCTCAAGAAAACGGAACCGAAGAAACTACGGAAATTTCAGAAACAAAAGCAGACGGGAAGAAGCGGCGAACGCGAGAACCGAAGAGACACACTGAAAAATCACCCGAAGACGTCGCGACAAAGCGGGTATTTAGAGAGCGTGAAAAGAAGAAAATGCAGGGGAATAACGATGAGGTCACGGCAAGAAGAGAAAAACAACGCGAGTTAAAAAGGAAGCAGAAAGAAAGGATGAGTAGCGACCAAATTGAAGCGCTGAGGGCGAGATATCGGGAATGGAGGCGAAAACGAAAGGAAACCATGACAAGCGAGCAATTGGAGATAATTCGCAAAGGAAACCGTGAACGACAGCGAAGACGGCGTGAGCGGTTAGGAATCAGAAAGCGGTCAACAACCCCTCAGGCCAAGGGAGTCAGCGAAGCAGTCATACAAGGCATCAAAAACAAGCAAGCACAAGTTCTAAAACCAATGGAATCGAGTCTTAGTCCCGAGGCAAGTCTTGTAGCAGCAGTAAACAAGGTCGCTTCGCTGAACAGCGTCGAGGCAGCCGCAGCGACCGCCGCTCTTATGCCAAATCCTTCTCGCGTCGAAGGACCGGTCGCTGTCACACTAGAAGTAAATCCAGCTGCTACTGGAATGGCACCTAGTGTCATTCAGAACACCCAGCCCATTTCACAACCGCCTTCATCAACATCTCAGCTCGTAAGTCTTCCTGTCACATCTACAAATGTAACACAAGGTACTTTGCCTCCGGGAATGCCCGTTCTTGGTCCTCAGGGAACTATTCTTCAAGGGCTACCACCGGGATCTGGTGCTCTTTACAGCATGACAATGCCAGGGATTCAAGGAACTTTGTTACCTGGGATTCCTGTTACTGCAGGACAACCTTTACCAGGTGTACAGGGAAGCACTGTCACTGGAATGCCTTTCTCTGGAATGCAAGGACTTGTGCCAGGCATGTCTCAAAGTGCATTTTTGTCAGCTTCACAAGGTGGAGTCCTTCCTGGGATGCAAACATTTAGTAGTATGGCACCAACTATGACCAAGGATGGCCAAATCTTGCACAGCATCTCTACCCTTCTTCCTATTGCTCCGATGCAAGGTATCCAAGGAACTGGTCAAGGTGTTGCATTCCTTGCTCCTATGCCCATGACTGGACCTGCTGCTCAAGTTCAAGCCTTTCAAGATATTAGAGGTGCAGTGGCCACTCCGATAAGAACTGCTAGTCCTGGCATCAGCACCACAGTGGCATCAGTTCCAATAGCAGACAGTGTTACAGCAGAAACAGTGGCTGTTGTGCAACCAGGGGATGGAAGTGACCCTGCTGGAACAGACCCCAAAAATAAAAATGCAAGCTCTCCAAAACCAAAGGGAAGAAGAGGAAGGAAAAGAACCACTTCTGCTGCAGAAATGTTAGCAAACCTGAGCAACTTACCTCCAACTAGCACACCAATGTCATCCATGCTATCAGCATTGGCTTCTCAGTTAAGAGGTAATACACCCACTGGGGTAACAGACAAGGAAGGGGAGCCTCCAGCCAAGAGAGGTACTGTGGAAGCCAATCAGATTGCTGTCATGCCCAGAGCACCGACTCATCAAGACTCCAGTCCAGGGGCAGTGGCCATTGGGAGTGAAGCTGCTGGCCATGTGAGACCTAGTGTGGTGAACCATCCAGAAATGCAAGCGACATTTCCTTCTTCAAGCACAAATGCCAAGATTCCCCATATGAGTACCTTTCTCAATACCATGACTGGAAGTTCAATTCCAAACATGGGAGTGCCATTTGCAACTGCCACAAACCTAGCAAGGCCTATTAATAGCTTCCCTCCTAACATACAGGCAATACCTGGTCAGTTTTTCCCATCCAGGGTTTCTGTTGCTGTGGAGACAGAAGAAATAAGAAAAACAACAGTTGGTACTAACACTGAAAACAGCCAACATTTATCAGCTGGTGGCATCGACCAGTCTGCTGTTATGTCATCGGTAGGTACCATGACTGACTCATTGTACAAAGTGTCTGTGGGTACTGGGACTGCTGGAACAGGGCAGCCTAATGGACAATCAGTTGTTACTGCTATGGGTGAAAGCCATCCAAATATAGTGGAAAAGACTGCAACTGGACAAGAACTTAACCAAGAAAAACCATGTCAAGCTGTGGTGAATGTTACGGAAATTAACCCAGCAGAAATACTCCAGGAGGCGTTACATCAAGGTCAGATTACCCAAGAGGTCACGATTCAAGAAGAGGTGGTGGAGGAAGTTGTTGGAGTCTCTCCAGAAGTGGCTAAGATTACGCCTATAGGAGATGGTATTTAACATTTACATTGAGCTGTTATAGCTCCACAATAAACAGTGGTTTGTCTACACCTTAACATGGTCAAGTCTTTGCATGTACTTTAGTTACTAACATTATTATTGTAGACTGGGATTTCGTTTTCATCTGGGGTTAAACATAGTGGGAAATAGAAAAAAAGAGAGAGAGACTCAGAGTTGACCGAAAGTTCTCAAGAGCCTAGCTCTAACACTATTTCATGTGAAAAGAAAGAGTTGCTCACAGTAGCATGGATCAGAAACTTTGCAGATTGGAAGCCCTATTGAGCAGCTATTCTGAGTATCAGGCATTCTATGTTCTACATGTGCATTGACATGCATGAGATCTTATTTCAAACTTTTGGCTCTCAGTCAGGTAGAGTTCAAATCTTTTTTGCAGGCGAAAGACAAAGCATGGTGTTATTTTGACTGTTAAGTGTGAATTAACTTGTGGAACACATTAAGCCTGACTCAGAGAGCTAGAGCACTGGCTGTTTGGTGATCTAGTAGTTTAAAACATAAATGTTTGAGAAGATTATATTTCATTTCAAACTGATATTGTAATGGCAGTGAGCGAAGGCAGAAAGGCAGCTTAAAGCAGATTCTATATTACTATATATACTTGTTCAAGGACTCGTTATCATTAAAGCAATGCCTATTGCTTATGTAAAAATTAAGGCCTCAACTTAGGTGATAACTTGGAACAACAAGGCAATGTGAAAATTGATTTGATTTGGTTTAAAAAAAGTAGATAATTAGAATTCTTTAAATCAAAAATATGTTTGGGAAACAGATTTTGCATAGCAACAAAATAGCGTGTCGAGTTATGAAGTACAATTATATGTGTTTGGAAGACATCACAATTCAAGCCTGGTTTTGTGCAGTTTGATGACTATTTTATCCAAGACAGATGGATATTAACCTCTGTTGCAACTGTATCATTTTATTTCATGCAAGATATACCCAAGTGTATTTAGCATGCAAAATGCATTCTATTACATTTCATGTTATATATCCATGCAATTTTTTAAAGAAATCTCAATCTATGATAGTTTGGGTTGATTGAAGTAGTTTAACGGGTCACAGCAGTCTTTTTCGTAACAATCTAGGGCGATATTTGTATATTTTAGTCTGTGGTAATCATTAATGAATCTTTAATAACCTTGTAGGTTTAAGTGTGTTGATCAAACATTGATTGTCTTTATTATTTGTTACTATTGATTTTTCATGACGAGGTGTTTTAACACATTTGAATCATAGTGAAATCAAAGTCAAAGGGTTTATTGTGATGCAGGCAAAGCCGCTAAAAGTCCAGATTATCTCTAATTATATAGTAGAATAAGCCTTGACATCATGCAGGATTATGATATTTGCTATATTATGTAGCTAAAATTGTACACTGAGAACATCCTTAGCACTGAATTAATGTTGTGATGCTACTCTGGCAAAACTATCCAAAAAGTCATTAGTTTTATTCAGTGGAATATTTTAACCATTTGGCTGTTTCTTAAAAGTTTTAAAGTTTCTTTGATGAATCAAATGAGTGTTTTTAACCATGGCTTTCAGTTAGAGAGAGAACACTGACATTGCTGTAAATTACTGGATTAGATATAATTATAGGAGCAGTATTATTGTACATTTGTAGCTTGCCTGTATTTATGTGGCAGTCTTTTTTACAGTGTAAGTCATAAGATTGCAGGAGTGTTCTGTATCACTCTATTTGGCAGAGTGTAGTCGGAGGCAAGGAGAAATGGCTGTATTTGCATTTAACAAATAGACTCTATGTTGCTGTGCATCTGTTCAGTAATAGATCACAGATGACATCAAAATGTGGTAAGAACAAGAAAATAGCACACATAACATAGCTGAGAAAGATGTTGATGTTCTTACTGCTTTATGACAAACTTTGTGATCTATTACTTTGCAGACCCTTGTTAAGATGAGTCTATATGTTTTATATGATAAAAAAGCAAAGTGTTGTTTATGTTGAGGTCATCTATGCATCTGTCCTCCAATAGATCACAAGTAAGGACCATCAAAATGTGTGTAGGCCTTAGCCTATATAAACTTCACAGTGAAGAGAGAATGTCTATGCTTCTCTCCCATTGCATATTCTACAGTGTGATGAAGACTGGCACCAAAATGGACAGGCTGGCATCAGTAAGAGCTTAAGTAGTGTTCTTATTGCCTTCTTAATATTGATAAGAGAGAACTTTGAATAATTTTGCTTTCAAGGTTGATGGTCACATAATGACTGTATTGTTTGTATGGTACGTATGATTTATTTTAAACACTATAATTATGATTTAAGTAAACAAATATCAATAGCCATGTTGTTGTTTTCTCTGTAATAAGAGTATTTGTAAGTCGTGTCATACAGATTCATGTTTATCATGGGGAAAGTGCAGCCTGCTGTGTTATTTACATCGAATATTTTGATTTGGAAAGTAAAGGCTGAGGCTTGGTGTGTTGCACATAATTGCTGATTAGTTTCAATAAGTTAACCTGCAATACTGCCTGTGATACAAGCTTGTGATTGTTTCTTTGTTTGATTTAGAGTTAAGGTGCATGGTAGGGGGAGGGACTGGTAAAAGATGATGACTTCTATTGCCCCAGCTCTTCTCCTTTCCTTTCTTTTGACTGTTGCCTACCCCCTAGGTACAAGTGTCATTCCTTCTCCAGCCGTTTGGTGCTTCTAAAAATCAATTCCTTGTCAAGAAAATACTGAGCACTTGCACACCCAAATTATACCTGCTGTGCAGGCTATTAGAAAGTTATCTGTGTCTACATCTGCGAGTCAAATACACTGCTGTTATTAGTAGCTTTCAAAGTACTGACATGTGCTAAACCTTTTTGTTAAATAATAGTATGCTGTTGAGTTTGACAACATCCTACCATTTGTACTACCTCTTGCCACTTCATAGTCGCATCTTCAATCAACTCCTCCCCTGTTCCTTGAGCATAAACTTGTTAAAAAAACTACCCTTGCTTTCACATTGACAACAATTTACTAGCTGGTTAGGGCTATTGATTGTTTCATTTCACCAGGGCAACAAGCCCCAGTGAAATGAAACGTGTTTTGCCTCAAGGGTTTGAATCCAGCAGCAGTCATGTGTTGTGACTGTCTGGGTTAGGTATTTCTGAACAGGACTTGCTGGTAACAGGGACTTACACATTTACAGCCTGAGGGAATGTTTTCTCAAGACTCTGTTGCCAGACTTAGAATATGACATTTTCTTGAGGTGTCAACATTTCAGTCTTAATGACAGTCTCTTCTATTTCCTGAGGTATGACTCTACAGCAATTATGTTAATAGAATAAGAAAGATGATGAGTTATGACCTTGGTAAAGAAATCTCTGGTAAGCAAGGCTCATGAAAATAAAGCCTAACAGGAGTGCTTAATTTTTGCTATCTGTTCTAGGTCACCTGTGTTGACCTGATCTCTACCAATTATCACAAAAAAAGTATGTCAAACCAGTACGTTTGAAGACAAATGCAGGGTCTGATCTAGGAACATTAAAAATTTATAGTGTGCCCTACCCTTCCCCCCACCTGTAGCAACTACCCGCTTACACCGTAAACTATCATAAGTCAAGTTGTCGGCAAGACTCGGAGGTGATACTCGTTATAAAATAGAGAAATGTAATACCTGACAAGAACTGATGCTAACCCCCCCTCCCTTCCCCCCAACAACGAAAAATCTGACGCGGTGACGTTCCCCCGTTGTGCGTGACAGCACCCTCGTTTCCGCTTGAGCTCCACTCGCATGCGCACTCAAGTGGGAGAAGTCTCAAAATGCCCGGAAGTGTATCTCTTGGAGGAGTCATCGAGTATTTTTATCAAAACAGAAGCGATTGTTTTAAAAGAGACAAGGCAAGATGCTAGAGAAGCACAGGCACTTGTTGATTAAGTTTAGGGGAGAAATTGTGGAAGATTTATTAGTGGACGATGTGCTTCCTTACCTGCGGAGCAAGTTTGTGCTAGACTCTGAGGACGCTGAGGTCATTCGAAAGGAGCTTACTTCCCGAAGGCAAGCAGAAAAGCTTCTGGACATTCTTTCATCGAAAGGATACAACACATTTGATCACTTTTTCACCGTTCTTAAAGAGAAATACCAACATCTCGCGCAACTTTTATCGAGTGATGAGAGTAGCGAGGATGAAAACGGGTTTAATCATGTCACGGAAGATATCGACTTACCACTACAATGTAAGTATAAATCAAAGGTTTTTTTTACCTTTCTTTTTGTGGAAAAAGCCATTGGTGCTAGTTTCCTGTATAACTTTTTATTTCGACATTGGTGCAGATGGAACTCGTTTAATTCTGACAAAGATAAATTTCGTAACATAGCGAATTTGTTGTGTTCGATCCACCTTGGCCAAGGTACGTTTCTTACTGCTGGAGACAAGACATGGCCCATCAAACATGTTGTTTTACTTCCGCTGCATTTTTCATAACCCATTCTTTCTTTTGACTTCACGATTCTCAAGCAGTTACTCTAATGGATTGTTGAAGGGTAATGAATGGTGCTTGACCCAATATCACGAACATGTAAACATATGATTTTCTTTTTCCTAATATTGTCCTCATCTTTAGCATCATTATTAGACGTTTTGGTGTGTAGTATTGCTGAGAATTTTCATGACTTGTGTCGTATTTTGACGAGCCCTTAGGGTGAGTCAAAATACACACAACGATTTTTTTTCCTGCTAAGTCTTTCTACTCATTTCTCATAAGGCGAGAAAAGCAAACCAGACAGAGAAGCGTAGCGGGCGCAGCCGACTGGTTAATCAGTCTTTTTTACAGTACAAAATAACCAACTGTCCAAATAACCGTACAGTATCGCAGGATATTTGTGCTCTATTCGCGCGTTATTATTGCACTTCTTTGTGCAGTTGGATAATGAACATGTTTATTGTATTGATATTTTATCTCTTTTATCGAGCTGCATCCAGTAGAGTACAAATAACATGCGAATCCGGTACAAATATTCCGTTATTGCACAGTTATATGAACTATGTGACAGTTATGAGGATAATGAATAACTGATTAGATGCTTTGGTATGTTGTTTTGCTGAGTATTTTTGCTTGTTGTTTGTCTTTTGATTTGCCCTGTAGGCTTGTCAAAACATGGCACAACTTGGCTGACCTTTTAAAAGAGATATTTTTGCTAATTAACTAGACATCTTTAAATACTAGTTAGTGACAAGTCATGCAATGTACATCTCATTCCAGAGTCCAGACACTAACTCAGGGGCCCCCCTTGTTGTGGATTCTAAATTCTCCTATCCTAGGGGTTTAGCTGTGTGCCGATACTCTCAAACACTGCTTGTTTCAGAGGCTCTTGTTGGCAACCACCTTGCTGAGTTGCAAAGATTTACAACCGAAATTGTTTTTATTTCCATAGTGCAAATGATGACTCAGGACCATGCTAATCTCCTTATTGCCAACCGGGTGGAAATTGTTGAAGATCTCTTGGTTGATGATGTACTTAACTTTCTTCAGAGTAAAATGGTATTTGATGTTCATGATACTGAACTAATCAGAGCAGAAGTAACATCAAGAAGACAGGCAGGGAAGCTGCTAGACTTGTTGGAGACTAAAAATGATGCAGCCTTTTATCATTTCCGTAAGGCATTGGAAGAACCTTATCCTCACTTAGTGGAATATTTGCAAGAAAATGCTGCTGCTCCAAGGAAAGTATCAAAAGCTAAAGAGTTATCACAGAGAGGTGTGTAGCAAAAATTATACATCAATTAAAGGAGAAATATGCTCTGGAAACTATTAATTTTTGTGTCTACCACAAAAAAGTGTTTAAAATTAGGACACAGAATGTGCTTTGAGATTTACAACGGTAACCAGACCCCTTTGAAAATTGTCTTAAAATTTGACTAGGGACACATTCATTCTTTCTTAGTGCTGTGACTGATTGCCTGTCTCAAACCTCCATTTTCAATTTCATAGAGATCTATTTATCAATACTAGGCAATTTTACAGTTGTGTATATAGTTGCCAAGTGTTTGATTTGGAGTGAGGCTGTAGGTGACCTTGTTGTGATAGAGACCAGTTTCTAGTTAACTTAATAACAAAACAATTTACATTTGATAAGCAGCAAGGTTTGTATCATAACAAGGTCACCCTTAGCCTCACTCCTGTTCAAAGACATAGCAACCAAGCACACAACTGTAAAATGGACTATTAAGAAGACTACACCAGTGAGGCACAGTGGCCTTATGGTCAGTGCACTTGACTCCTGGTCAAAAGGTCTGGGTTCAAGACCTGGGTGGGTCAATGTGCTGTTTTCTTGGACAAGACACTAACCTTGTCGGTGCCTCTCTCCACCTGGGAGTATAAATGGGTACTGGAAAATTATCAGGAAAGCCTAATGATATTCTGGGGGATAAAACTGTGGTGGACTAACTTCCCATCCAGGGGGGGAAGCAGTAATACTCCTAGTCACTACGTGCAACTCTTTCACTAAATGTTCTTTACATTTTAGTTATTATAATTTTCTATCACTTTTTTTTGTTCACTTTGTTTTTGTTCAGTTGATAATGTCCTTCTAGAGGGTGGTGTGCCTCAGCAGCCAGCGATTTTTGCCCACAGGGGAAGAGATATTCACAAAATTCATGTAGCATTAAAGTCCCTAAAAGAGAGAGATGGCTGGGTTATTCTGCATGGAATGGCTGGCTGTGGAAAGACTGTATTAGCCTCTGAAGCTCTTAGAAGTGCTGTTGTCTTGGATGAGTGCTTCCCAGGTGGTGTTCACTGGATACGAATAGGCCCTGTAGATCAACCTAAACTTCTCATGCACATGCAAAATCTTTGTGCCAGACTTGATTCTGATCATAATCGACAACCTCCACGAAACACTGAAGAAGCTAAGGACAGGTTAAGGGTTCTCTTTGCGCACCAGCACCCTCGATCATTGCTAATTCTTGATGACCTTTGGGATTCCTGCGATGTGAAGTTCTTTGATGTCCGTTGTCGTATCATGGTTACCACTCGTGATGCAGCTATCACAGACATGGTGGGTGGATCGAAAGCTAAAGTTCACATTAGTGAGGGTTTTACGGAAGATGAATCACTTCAAATTTTGGCTGAGTGGACAAAGCAGCTGCCCAAGACAAACCTCCCAGCTGAGGCAAAAGAAATCTTTAAACTTACAAATGGTTCTCCCTTAGCAATAAGTATGATAGGTGCTCTGCTTCGAGATCATCCTACGAGATGGGAATATTATGTCAAACAACTGAAAAAGAAGAATGTCAGTAAGCTTAAACCACAGTTTGAGTATCAATATCCAACCTTGACAGAAGCAATTCGCATGAGCATCAATAACCTGCCTGATGAACTAAGGGGCATTTATGAAAGCTTCGCTGTGTTTCATGAAGATTGTAAAGTTCCTGCCCAGGTCCTCATTATACTGTGGAATGAGGAGGTATGGTACCCACAACTTGATTACAAGAAACACCTTTGCATGTCTTACTTTAGATACATCTGATAATCAGTTGGTTTATCTAGTGGTTGGTTAACAAGTCCATTTGTTATAATCCATAATTCAGTCAATCAGTGAATCAGTCAGTGAGCCAGTCAATCAGTCAGTCAGTCAGTCAATCAGAAAGTCAGTCAGTCAGTCAGACAGTCAGACAGGCAGTCAGTCAGACAGGTAGTCAGTCAGTCAGGCAGGCAGTCATTCAGTTTTTTACTCAGTCAGTTGGTCAGGCAGTTAGTCAGTCAGTCAGTCAGACAGGCAGTCAGTCAGTTAGACAGGCAGTCATTCAGTTTTTCAGTCAGTCAGTTGGTCAGTCAGTCAGTCAGTCAGTCTGGCAATCATTTAGTTATTCGGTCAGTCAGTCAGTTGGTCAGGCAGGCAGTCAGTCAGTCAGTTGGTCAGTCAGTCAGTCAGTCAGTCTGGCAATCATTTAATTATTCGGTCAGTCAGTCAGTTGGTCAGGCAGGCAGTCAGTCAGGCAGTCAGTTGGTCAGGCAGTCAGTCAGGCAGTCATTCAGCTATTAAGTCAGTCAGTCAGTCAATCAGTAAGTCAGTGAGCCGGTTAGTCAGCCAGTTGGTCAGTCAGTCAGCCAGCCAGTTGGTCAGTCAGTCAGCCAGTTAGTCAGTCAGTCAGCCAGTTGATCAGTCAGTCAGTCAGTCTGTCAGTCAGTCAGTCAGTCTGTCAGCCAGTTAGTCAGCCAGTTAGTCAGGCAGTCATTCAGTTATTGAGTCAGTCAGTTGGTCAGTCAGTCAGTCAGTTGGTCAGGCAGTCATTCAGTTATTCAGTCTGTCAGTTGGTCAATTAGTTAGTCACTCAGTTATTTGTCAGTCAATCAGTCGGTCGATCAGTCAGACAGTCAGTCAGTTGGTCAGCCAGTCAGGTTGTTAGTCAGTTAGTCAGTCAGTCAGTCAGTTAGGCAGTCATTCAATTATTCAGTTAGTCAGTAAGTCAGTCAGCTTTACTGTTTGTCTGTTTGACTTGCAATTAATTATTTCATTCCCCGGCTGCTTAGTCGGTTACTAATTATTAAAGCTTGATCAGCTCAGAAAGCTTTCTCATAAATGAAATAAATAATTTTACAGTTTGAAGTTGTGGAAGACTGGATGGAAGACTTGGTGAACAAATCCTTGGCGAGAAGAACAGTGGATTCAGAAGATGCAATTGGTACATGGTACACTGTGCATAACTTGCAGCTAACTTTCCTTCATGAACAGGCCACAAATCTGGAAGCTCTACACAAGAAGCTGGTGGATAGATACAGAAAGGTGTATAAAGGTAAGCTATTGGTAGGCTAATCTTTGGCAGAGCAGAGGTACATGATGCATATGACACAATGCCCCTAGAATGCATTCAATTGACTGTCGTAACATCAAAACTAAGCAAATTTCAACATCTTATCAAAAGAGGATTAACATTTCATGAGGTCAGTGAGGAGTTTCAGGGGGGTAGTTAGGGGGGAAGTCCTCTGGTGCAAACCCCGCCCTTTGTAAAAGATCCTATCTTCTTTCTGTTAAACTTTTTAGGAAACTTTAGTGAGATGAAAAATGATGGCTATATTCACCGGAATCTTTTGCGACACATGCTTAGAGCAGGTCTGATAGAAGAGGCACAGCAACTTATCACAGATCTAAAATGGCTGGCTGCTAAACTAGATGTCACTGGACCCGCTGATCTACTGAATGACTATTTAGCAGTCAAAGGACATGAAGACAGCAAGGTAACTACACAACACCATAAAGAATGTTTCAAATGACCAAAGAGTGGAAATTGATTTCATGGCTCTAGATCAAACAAAATTAGTCCAGCTCGTTCAAGGAGTGTTTATCAGTTGACTCTGCATGTTTTTCCCTTGTTTAACCTTAAATGTAAAATTTTCTCTCTAGGAACTGAAAGTCATCAATGATTTCCACCATTTTGTAAGTGTGAATGCCCATCGTTTTGTGGAGAAACCTCTTCCAGATTTAATCCAGATGGGTCTTAGTGAATCCAGAGACTCTGAAGTCTATAAACAGGCATATGACAAAGCCATTCAGCTGGGAGGGGATGGCAAGTTTTATCTTGATTGGAGGTGAGATATGCTTGTCCTGTTCCATAACAATGGGCTGAGTAAATTATCAATTTGTTGATATAATCAGCACACCAGCAATAAAATTGATGACAAGTTTAATTTGTAATGACTTAATCAAACTCTTCTACTTACAAGAAAGAGGTTTTTGCTGATTGAATGAAATGAACCTGCTAGAACTCCTTGCTCATCTTGATACAATTAATTACTGCAATCGCAACAAAATGTGCTCAATGCTTTCTTTATTTACAGAACTAACAACAGAATTTGAAAGGAGCTGAGCAATCATACTAACACAATTATTTGCCCCAGGCTCAATGAACATTGTTGAATAATCCCCTGGGCTTCATCTCAGGGATTATTCACAAATATTTACTTTGCCTTTGGCAAATAATTGTTAAATATACTCTCAAACAACTGTCATGCCCTGAAATACCAGTTAGATGCTGGTGGAAGACTGCCTTATTAGGAATTCTTTCTGTGCCTTCATTGAACTGACAACCAGTCTTGAAATAACTTAATCAACTGTTTCCATAGTAACCGTGCAGAAGAGTCTCAGGATACACTTCTCATAACAGTGAAAATCCACCAAGGAGCAGTGTACTGTTGCAGTTTTTCACAGGATGCGAGCAAAGTGGTGTCTTGTGGTGCTGACAAAACTGTAAAGGTATTGCACTTTGAATGACCTTACAATTTATTACTGAAACTAAATGAGATTTTTGGTTTCAACTGAAGCTAGTAACTCAATGTGCTTATTGGCATCCAGTAATTGCACATTTTTGAAGAAATGTGAAGTCTTTCGCTCTCTAATTAGTTGAAGAAGGAGATATTTCCAGTTCAGTAGATCAAACAAGCTTCAAAAGATTGTCAGTAAGGATAGCACTTTGAATTCCTTTTAGGTTTGGGAGAGTCAATCAGGCAAAGAGCTGCTGTCCATGATGGGCCATACTGATGTGGTATACTGCTGTGCATTCTCCACTAATGATGTCAGAATTGTTTCATGTTCTGCTGATCACAGAGTCAAGGTTTGTCCATTACTATGGCTAAGTTATTGACTGAAAGTATCTTGAATTTGTATTTTTTGTTTGGGCCCTTTGTCAAGAAATACTCTGATTCCAATGTTGAAAGGTTATTGTGCATAACAGATTATAGAGATGTGACTTTTCAATGTGGAACATATTTGCTACTCTCACTAGTATTCAATGAATGAGGATTTAGTAATGGCACCTCTTTTGTGAAAGTAATATGTAACTCAATCATGTGCAGAAAAGAGAGCAGTCTATCAATTCCTCTTTAGATTTGGGACAGCAGTAGCGGAAAAGAACTACTGACTTTCAGTGGCCACAACCAAGAAGTATTCAAGTGCATGTTTTCACCAGATGACAAGAAAGTTGTTTCCTGCTCTGCTGACAAGACTGTCAAGGTACTAATACTACTTTAAACCCTACACTCTAACATCAGTAGGCATATTCTCCATGCTGATTTTTTATACAATTCCTAAGGTGCTGACACCAAATTGCTCTCAAAATCATGTTATTACCTATACTAATTTAATTAAATAAATGTCCTTCCATTATAAACTTCTGGCCCTCTTGACACTGTTTACAAATTAAAGTAAATGATTGAATAAAAGGTTTGGCTAATTTTAAGATGGCTCAGAGTGTGGTTTTGTCAAACAGTGGCTAAACTTTGTTTAGATAGCTGGCCCGATAAGTTTATTTAATGAATTCACTTATACACACTTAGTGCACACTATACACTTCATTTAAAGAATGATTATTAGTAATTTAACTATTTTCATAGACCCACAGGTAGTCTAGACTGAATATAGGCGGGCTATGTTTTAACCAATAAATACAATATAATATATCAATTTGAAAATGAAAGGGTAACAAATCATTAAAAAACTAAGTAACACATCAGTAGATGGAGGCTTGTTTTACAACTCTTTGAGTTGATAAGTTAATAAATCAAAATTTATAAATGAAATTTAGGCTGTGATATGTTAATTAACAAATTTGACTTGTTTTATAATTTCCAGGACATAAATAAAAAGTAATGATTTATTGATTGATTGAGATTGGCTATGATTTTGCATCTGGACCCCATCACAGAGCAAGTAAAGCAAAACCAAAGCAATCCAGGATCACTTTTGTTACTGAATTTAAAACTGCACCTACTTAGACTTATTCTTTTAACCCTGTAACTCCCAGAAGTGATTAACTTGTAAATTCTCCTTTAAATGTCTATACATCATCCTGCAAACAGGTATTGAGAAACCTCCAACTTATCAGGTAGAAGTTATCATCTTGATCTAACACTAAACTCACACTAACTCATTTACAAGGAAACATGTAGCAGCTAGAGGGGAGAATTTACAATCAGATCTTGGGAGTTAATGTGTAGACCACCTTCAACTTTTGATCATTATTTGAATGGGTAAATATTTTATTGCATGGAAATTTCAGGTGTGGAGTTGTGAAGATGGCACAGAATATGTGAATTTCACTGGTCATGCAGATATTGTCCGCTGTTGTTGTTATTCTCCTGATGGTTCAAAAATTGTGTCTTGTTCTGATGACACTCTTGTGAAGGTATTGTGACACAAAATGATATTAACCCCAAATTTAATACCGTTTTAACCCTTTAGCAATCAGTAGAAACTCAGGGCGGAGGATGTTGCATGTACATTTTAGGGAAAACTTACTATAAATTAAATCAGTGGTGAGGATTTCTGAGGATGGTTTACAACATAATCAACCATGTTCAGATTTACAAGACGATGTGGTTTGTAATTTGTAAATTGGTGGCTGTGGGGAGTTTCAGATGTTTTGAGGGTCAGCCCCTCATCAGAGCTCTGACAGCTTTAGAGAGTATAAAATTTATAAAGTTCTATGTGAAGATTTCATGATGATGGTTGTTACTAAGGGTGCTCTGTAAGGTAGCAACAAATGTACCACATTCATTTTCAATCATTTGTAACATATGTGATAAATTGGACCTCTCACCTCCAGGTCTGGGATTCAACATCAGGACAAGAGTTGTTTACCCTTGAGGGAGGAACTACTAGTGCTGTGACATTTTGCTGTTTCAAACCGACTTCACACAGTATAGTTGGTGTTTCAGATACTGTTGCTAAGGTTAGAACACAAGAAAAGTAATTTTTCATGTCAGATTTGAGTGGCTTTTGTGAGGTTCTCATGATTTGAAACCAGAAAATGAAAAATTATTTCAATATGTCTTCAGCTCTCCAACTTGTTACAAATAAGATTTTAATTTTTCGAACCATAGTTTTCATTTTTTCCAATATTCTTTGGGAACTCAAACTTGAATTATGGAAAGGAAACTATTAAACATCTTTTTTTCCTTTGCATTTCCATTTTTATGTTGACCAAATTCCTGCAGTTCCAGGGTTACTTTTTATATCAAAATTGTAGAGTTCCCTTTGAAAAGGCAAACAAGATTTTAAATCTACTCACTGGGATTAACAAAATTATTTCTTTGCTAGATTTGGGACTCGAAAACTGGTGAAGAATTAAAGACCCTTTATGCATCTTCCACCCCTCTTTCACTGGCATATTCACAGGATGATAGTATTTTAGCGGTGGGTCTGTCAGACACAACTGTACAGGTAGGCTTTCAATCGCACATATTCATTTATGAACACGTCTTACAATTTCATGAGCCTCTTAAAATTTTTTTTGAAACTTTGATGGAATTCTTAAAATCCTTTATAAACCATATCAAACACAACTACACACACTTAACCCTTTGACTCCCAGAAGTGATTAACATGTAACTTCTCCCTATGATATCCAAACATTATTCAGCAAATAGGTTATGAGAATGCTCAAACTTATCAGGTAAAAGTTGTTATCTTGATCTAACGCTAAATTCTCACAACTAATTTAGAAGGAAATGTTTGGCAGCTTGAGGGGAGAATTAACAATCAGATCTTGGGAGTTAAAGGGTTATGTTTGACTTGTTTGGAATTATAAACATGATTATTGTAACAATCACATCTCAATTATGAGATATTTTGTCTGTGAAATCTCTGTCACCTATCACAGGTATGTTAACCAAAAGATTAATGTTATTTGTTCTCTTTGCAGCTGTGGAATACGGTCAATGAAGGAAGCATAGGTGTGTACCGAGGTCACTCTGGCTGGGTTCACTGTGTTGCCCTGTCACAGGATGCCAGCAAGTTGGTTTCATCCTCTGATGATGAAACTGTCAAGGTAAAGTACTACGAAGCTCAAAAATGCAGTATTTTTAAAGCTTAGTGTGATTTCTTAATCATCCTAAATTTTGATTTTTCTCTCAAATGTAGATCTGGAAAGTTGACAACACCAATGTTCAAGAGTGTATGAAACTCAGAATGGTGTTTGATGTGATGTTTAGAGGGGATTCCCTGACTATTGCCATTACAGACACATCCAACAGGCTGATGGTAAGTAGTAGCTGGTTACTGAAAAAGAATGGTAATTCTAAAAGTTGGAATGACGGAATGACAGAATGGTAGAATGGTGAAAAGTTGAAACAAATCCTAAAAGACAGAACTGTAAATAGTGCACACATCCTGCTGAAGGATAGAGGGTTGTCCAATACACCCAAACCGTTGCAAATTGTCAAAGGCAGTTGACAAATCGTCAAACCGGAAGTCGATTCGCTAAGTGATGTTGTATATACTGGAGGTCTGAGAAACCATCTTTTAGGACGTGAAAAGGCATACCGGAAGTCAATTTGCGAAAGACTTAGAAAATATTCCACAAGTGTCTGCGATAGGGGGTTGAAAATGTTGTTGAATCGACACAAATGAACTCGAATTGAACAACTTGTCACAATAAATGATGACCGGTCATACTGGATGTCGATTTGCAAGACACTGCAAATTGACGTCTGGTATGATGGATCATCATTTGCTGTGACAAGTTCGATTTGAGTTGAATCATGTTGAATCGTCAACATTTGCTACACTGTATAGTTTTTAATATTCTGATGATAGACTTCCGGTTGTTTCATGCTTTAAGAATGTGGAAGGTTCATGTTGTCATGTTCTCATACCATGCGACTCATTTTCACTCATTGCTCATGTGTGCACCCCTTGACTTCTGGTATGTTAATGCATAATTCAACTTCTGGCATGCCATGGTAATTTCCCATATTGCTCATGCCTCTCAACTTGTGGTATGTTAGTGCACGATTCAATATCTGGTGTGACGATTCATCAAGGACCGTAGATGAATTGCAACAGTTTGGGTGTATTGGACATGTATAAAAGGATAAAGACAGCCAGCCAATATGCAGTCAAAATACACATGAAAAGCATGCAGATGTAAACAATTTAGTTAAAAAGGCTCAATTGAATTTTTCTTTTATTGTGGTTATGGCTATAAATGAGAAACAAGCGCATTCCTCTGGATGCAGATCTTCAGTGTCACAATACACATTTTAAGCAAACTAACTAAAGATAACTTTTTGTGAATTGGTTTAATTTACACTGAAGGTAAACTCATTGGGGGGGGGGGGGGGGAAGGTTTGGTAAGCTTTTTTTTTAGATTGCACCCCCTTTTCCCCATTTTTTTAGATCTCACTCAGTCTGCTATGACATTGTACCAAAGGAAATTATTTGGCTGTCTTTATCCTTTGGCAGGGTGTGTATAATATTTATAGTTCCGTCTTTAGGATTTGGGGTGATTTCATGCCATTCTCTCTTTTATGATTTGGGGTAAATTTCCACCATTCTGATCATTCTGCCATTCTTTCATTCCTCTGTTTTGGTTTTAAGGTTCCTTGACATAGGTCATGATATTACACAGGTCCAATATAGATCTTACATAAGTCACACAGTATTGTTATGTGCGGTTGTAAGCAGTTGTACTATTTTTTGGTCCGTTTACTATGCTTTACCAAGCAGTGAGATTCTTCCTTTCCTGATGCTTGCAATGGGTAAAATCCAGCTAATTTTTTAAAGTTAAAGAATGTGGTTTGCTTCCTGACGTTGTGTGAAGTGACAAGAAATCTCTAAAACCTTTGTATTTTGTTACTATTATGCTGAGACTTATTAGAAATGATTTTTTACTTTTCCTTTTAGATATTTGAAGGTGAAAACACCAAACTGTTGTCACAAAGTGTAGTTAACCAAATAAAGATCACTAGCATTAGTTTTAACAGTGATGGAAGTCTAGTCGCTACTGGCTTTGATGATGGATGTGTGAAGGTAAGCATATTTGTACATGCAATGTTACTCTGATTCAGAGGTGACTAAACTGTAGATCCAAACTCAAAAGATTTAGCCATGAAGGTGTTTTATCAAGTTTGGTGCTTATCAATTTGAGATCACTTGACTGTAGAGTGCAGGATTCTGAAATATTTGCCTCCTTTCACCTTTTAGATTTTAGAGAAGTTAACATGCAAAACAATCCAAGAATTCAAAGACCATTGTGATCGCGTTAGGTGGTGTGCATTCAACAAGGGCTCTGAACTTTTAGTGTCAGTTTCAGAAGACAGCACTGCCAAGGTATACTTACAGCATTATATTTTTAGTTTGCTAATTTGTCACTTGAGTCCCCCAAGGATATCTTGCAATTGATAGCGGTAACTATGAAGCATTATGCAATTCAGTAGGGCATTGCTCTTAAAATTCCAGTTCCAAAGGAGCCAATATCTGTATTAACCCTTAACTCTGGGAAGAGGGTAAAGATAATACTCAGACTTATCAGGTTAAATTCATTTGTTATCTTGATCCAACACCTAATTCTTGTAACTAATTTACTAGGAATTTTGTGGCAGCTAAAGGAGGGAATGAACAGTCAGATCTTGAGAGTGAATGGGTTATATCAGTGGTACCAACAAATTTTAAATTAAAAGATTATTCTTGTTAATTGAACAATAATTTGCTCTACCAGTGGAGGTTTTCCTTCTTTAAATTCTTTGAGCAGCCTATTTTCTTCTGCCTTGTCTGTCATGTGAGTCAAAAATTGAATCCTCAACACAGTAATCATCAGTAAGTAAGCTTGTTCCTCTTCTTCCGAGTCATTAGGCCTGTAGTTGCACACATTTACATTACAATCTGACATTACTGTGCAATTCACTGAGTATCAGATTAGAATTGATTAACTGAAAATTTATCCCAAATGAAGGTTTACAACTGTGTGGAGGGTACTTTGGCATTCTCTTTGGAAGGTCATATTGCAAGGATACAGAGATGTATGTTCTTCCATCACAACCAACAGCTGGTGCTTACAGCTTCTCAGGATGGGTCTCTTAAGGTATTTTGTTATTAGGAAATAAATTCAATAGTCATATTGCTGTACAGTGAGGTTCCTAGATATTGTTGGCTTTCCTTTATTAAGAACTCTATTCTCATTCAGAGATGAAAATGTTTTGTTGTAACATTTTAGTAAAAATCATCATCATAACAAAGACTCGCGGCCAAAATTTTTTTTAAAGTTGCCATTTGGCATGCTTAATTGGTGAATGGTTTTTAGAAAATTTGTTCGTGAACTCACAGATAATTGGCTTCCACAGTTTTCCCTTGCCAAAACTACAATCTCACTAACTTTTCTCAAGCATAAAAAAAGGAAAGGAAATTCTGTGCAATTGGTTACCAGCTAATGTTAGCCTCAATTTACTTAAGATTTTGACCCTAAACACTGTGTAATCAAACTGTTACAGCCTGCTACATGAGTGCTAAACACAGGTCTTCCAATAAGTGCCTTTGGTAAAATCTAGTTGCAGTTTTTTTTTATTTGTTAGTCAAAAATGTTGCAGTCTGGAGCTCTGCCATCAACTTAGAAATCAGAGAGAGTGTTCTCACCATCACCCCAGCCCTGCTTTTTTTAACCCTTAAACTCCCATTAGTGACCAAGACGGAATTTCTCCTTACAATATCAGTACAATATCAAGCAGACTAGTGATGAGAATAAAGAAAAATATCAACAAGGGGATTATTAGTTGTTCCAATACTAAATTCTCCAAACTAACATCATAAGAATTGTATAGCAGACAGTAAGGAAAATTACTTATAAAATCTTTGGAGTGAAATGTTGGTCGCTGGATGAAGGCATTGTCTATCATGCATTGTTAAAAGTAATTCATTCATATCAAATTTAATGTGTCTCAATTCATTTTGTAGGTTTGGAATGTACAGAGTGGATCTCTACAGTTTTCATGCCAACACAGCAGTGAAGAGTATGTTCTCTCCTGTGATGTTTCTCAAGATGACAAGAAATTATTGTCAGCTTCAGTGGATAAATATGCTAAGGTAATCAAACCCTGTCACTTCCTTCTATTATTGGCAGGAAGGCATACAGGTAATTGTAACAAGTGAATTTTGATGTTGTGATCACTGATGAGGGCAAGCATGAATCAACTATAATGCATAGAAACTGAAAGCAAATAATTTTAGTATCTTAATTCAAAACAAAAGAGCCTCTAACTACTAGGACATAAAATTGTTTAACTGAGAAATGCAAACTTGAACAATTGTTACTAATAAGTTGTGTCCATTAGTGCCTTAGTCAAATACTTGTGTGGTCAGTGAATACCATTGTTGTGATTGAGCAGATTCCTGCAAATGTCAAAATATATCTAAAAAAAGTCTCTGTCTATTCAGTGTATTTTTTTCAGTACAATGTTAAGCTACATATGTTGCTCGCTATCTGTCAAAGAGTAGATAACGAGTAGCATTAAGCCAATCAAATAGCAGCATTTCTGATAGAATACTTTTAGGTTAACCATAATAAATGAAATAACTTTTTTCAATATGTGTTATATATTAATTAGGTTTGGGATTCTTCCACTGGAGAGCTTTGTTGCTCTTTTGGGCCACACCCTGATGTTGTGAGGTCTGCGTCATTTTCACAAGACAACAAGTTTATCTGCACAGGCTGCGATGATGGAACTGTCAGAGTGAGTTCTTGCATTTTGTAAAACAATACTATTACCATCTCTTGCAAACTTCTTAAAATATTTCATATGAAGCAGATTGTTTTAGAATATACATGGCAATGCAATATCTTCTTCTCATTTCATAGGTGTGGAATATGTGTAATGGTAAGAAAGAACTTGCTGTTTGCAGTAAACATGATGCTTGGGTTGCCAACTGTTGGTTTTCAAGCAACAGTGACCTGTTGGTATCTGTCAGCAACAATATAAAGGTACTTCACTGTAAACTTGATATTTTTGTTATTTATTAACTTTGATTCTATGTAGCAATCATATTATGAGCTCAATATGTTCACTGGGTGACAGCTGATGAGGGCACAGCCTGAATCAACTATCAAACGTCAAAATGAAGATAAATAATCTAATTATTTGAGTTTAAATTTATGAGTGGTTTGAAACCTCACAAGACAGGCTCATGTAATTGTGGGGTTTAGTTTACAACCGCACAATGTAAATCAACCCTTTAAGCCCAAAGAGTGAGTGGTGTCTTCCTTCTCCTTACATTATCACTGTTGAATCAAACATTAAGGTCGTGAGAATAAGGGACATGATCACCCATAAGGGAAGCTCTTGATTATTAAACAAATTCTCTTTGTAGGCACCGTAGGAAAAGTATGGAGAAAAGTATGGAGAATATGCATACTCGACTTACACATTTGTTTTAAAAATCTGCATTAGTTTTGATGTTAGGTTGCTTACTATCTATCTCAGACTACAAGTATCACAGAGAAGCGAGTAGCAAGTAGCATGGCAAATCAATTTGCTGCATGTTTGATAGAATGCCTATAAATTAATACTAATAAAACTTAGTTGGTTAGATTGTGGGAATTTTTGAAAATTTAAATTTCAATGATTATTTTTATGGTTCAATTCTGTTCCATTCTTCTCACCCTTTCCCACAGATTAATTCCAAAAACTCACTTTCTATTCCTTCTCTTTTAATTTAGTGGTGGAAAAGAGATGGAACACTCTGTCAACAATTTAACCTCAAAGGAACCCAAGCCAAAAGTATCTACGTCTCTCCAGACTTCTCCACATTTGTATCAGTGGACAACATAGGGACAATTTATGTACTGAAAAGAATCACATAAGAGCTGACTAGATACCTGTTACAACTTCCAGCAAGTGAACCAAGGTAGCGCAGTGGTACAGAATGGACAGATTTTGCACTTCAGGGAAATTAGATTGACTGTAAATCTTTTCGTTGTTGATGTATGCCTGTGGATGTTGAAAGTGGTATGCAAGTAACAGAGTCTGGTCTCAAACTGACTTTTTGAGATCCAAAAAAAATCTGAGGTTATAAGAACATTTTTGAAGAGATTTAGGTTGCACCTAACTGTAATAGATCTGTATCTATTGCTTATAATGTTATTGTTTAGAGAATTCAGATTTGTTTCAATGTTTTCAAAACATGATTCTATTCCTCATGGGAACTCAGAATTTTTTTCTTTGTCTCATGCTTATGACAAGGTGATAAAACATCTTTCTCTATTTCTTAACCGAGCTTAAAACTTGCCATTTTTCTTATTCTATCAACAATAATTCTATTCATAAGGCCATTGCATGTAACTTTGTTAGAAGTTTACACCACAAAACTTAGTCAGTGCATTCAGGTTAGGGTTAGTTTTAAAAGTCAGTATTAGTTTTGATTTAAAATTAATGCTGTCTGCGTTTCAGGCACCAGATGGTGAGGTGTTTGTAAAATCTTGATGATAGTTTTGCTAGTATGCTAGCAAAGTTCAGACTTTTCAAATTGCAGAATGACAGAATTAATGTAAGGCTACAAGATAAATCAGATAGAATAGACATTGGAAACTCCTTTGCATTCTTAGCCAAGTTCTACTTTTTTGTAAAATAACTACCAAAAGCCTAAGTTTGCCTTTATCAAGCTGAAAAATAGAGGTGGCAAAATCAAAGCAAAAAGAAATTTACAATAATATACTTAAGAATTTCAGGAAAAAAGCATATACCAGTAAATGAAAAATTAGTGTTGGAAGATCCCCTTTAGCTTAAATATTTTTTTTAAGGACGGCATGTGCGGTTTTGATCCTTGTACTTCTACTGGTCTCTTTTTTACGCTTGAAGCTTTCAAACTGTTGCACTCATAAATTCTGCAATAATTTTTTTGTACAAGCAAATGCCATTGCTCTCACTTTGTTGCCATGTTAAATTGCACTTACCAATGAGAGGTGTATGCATTGTTTCATTTCATACAATCTGCACCATAAAACTGCTTAAGTTAAAATAAATTTTTAGAGAATGTTATTGTAGGTGAAGTATTTGTACCAGTTCATTTCTTATTTGGTAGAAGTAATTGCCTGCAGTGCATTGTGGGTTGGAGTTCATGTTGTTGGCCTCTCCAAGCTTGGATTGTCAAGTTTAGAGGGTGTCTTTTAGAGGGAAGAAATTTAAAGGTCTCTTTTACCAGTGGATGCATTGAGACAACTCTCTCAACTTCAAGGTTATGATCAACAAACATCTCATTTGAAAACAGAAAGTTGTATCACACCACTGAATTACTTGAAGGATGTTTATTTTTTTGTACTATTAACAATGACCTTGGTTAAATTGTTCACTGCTGAGTTGAACCTGTAAATCCACCACGGCCACGACCATAACCAGCCTTCTGTGAAAAAGAAGGGAAAAAAAAAAGGTTGCTAACCCTCAAAGAAAAACAAAACTATTGGTAACCCAGAGAAAGGTGTTGGTTTACAATATAAACAATGTCTCCAAAAACAAATGACTTTGGTTGCTTCAATGATAAAAAAGTCCCACATTATAATCAAAGCACTATGCATGTTATTCTATTAGAGTTGTACAATGGAGCCAGCCTTCAGGAAAGTTCGTCATTTGTTCTAAAGGGAATTACCAGAATATCAGTTCTAATCTTAACATGCAGCTGAAATGATGGTGGGTCAACCAAGAAACTTGATAACCAACAGTGTCTAATATTTAGTAACATGTTCAAAACTAAAAGGACAGGGTCCAGTTGTTCAGAGAGCAGATATCACTATCCAACATATAATTTTAGACAAAAACATTCTATGTCATCCACCAGAGAGATATTTATCCCATGGATAGCATTATCAACCCTTTAAAGAGCTGGGGCCAGGACTTGGCTCTTTGTTTGTTTCCTTCGAGGGAGCTAAAATTTTAAGCTTTAAGTTTAAGGGAAACACTTACAAATTCAGGCTTGAAGTCTGAGCCAGCACCTCCTTTAGGTTCCATACCAGGGGCAGGACCACGCCTGTAAGCCTCACGGTCAGCAGAGTCACCAGAGGGAGGGCCGCGGGGTTGGTCTGGACCTATGAGTCAGGATTGAAGTTGTAAGAAGATACTGGCAGTTCTATTTCCACTCTGTTCCCAATAAATTAATTTTGGACCTTGCTATATCATGACATACTATATTTAACTTTATGATCCATCATATGTTTTTGTTTGACTAATGCAGCATGTGACCAATATTCCTCAGCTCAAACTGGGGGATATCTGAGGATATCACTCAAGGGATATCCCCCAATTTTCAGACCTACAATAAGTTTTTGTTTGAAACTTAATTCAAGATGAGAGAGTGTACTGTGGTTGTTACAGAAAAAGGGAAACATTTTTTTGTTCATTAAGTTGTATCAGAGAACACTCAAAAGAAAACATCTCGCGCAGCAAACAGTAAGCCATTCATAAACATTTTACCACCTGTGTTGCAGAATATTTGAAGGATAATGAACAAAATAGCCTCAATTTTGCACAAAAGTATGTGCTTTTGTATTTGTCTGTGGACATGATCTGTTCCTCAAAGCTTACATTTTTCCTCAAGCTTTGCTCTCAGAAAACTGTTTGCATCTTGGAACAGATATGTATGCAGTCCAATGACCATACATAATTTTGTGTCAAATAGAAGATATTGTTTATATAGAACCTAACATTAACTAAAAACTAGGACACTCCATAGATTGAGGTGCAGACAAGTTTGGAGAGAGAGTTTTGACTGCAAAATACTGTTGGTATGGGCAGCCTTCCTAGTTTCCAATGGTAACTGAATCTAAAAAGACATGCACCACTGACCAATAAGTCAAATGATATGTTGCCACTGGAAACAGGGCCAGTTACCCATGAGAACAACATGATTTCAAGGTCAAAATGTGGTCTCCAAACTTCTGCTGCTTTTCACTCAACTGAAAATTGCAGTTTAAAAGTGATTTTTGGTGAGTGGCAGTGAATTGAATTCATGAAACATTTAAAGATTACTTAAAACTTTGGCTGACTACCAACCAAGGCAAAACAGTGTTCATCAGTAGAGAAGCAATTTGCTAAGAGGAAACTATGAGGGTCCAACAAGAACTTTAAACTCTTTAACTCCCAGAAGTGATGAACATGTAGCTTCTCCCTACAATATCCCTGCTTTATCTAGCAAACAGTAATGAGAATACTCAAACTTATCTGGTAGAAGTTGTTGTCTTGGTATAACACCAGATTCTTCTGCACATTTTCCCTAACTTAGGAAATATGTAGTGGCTTAAGGGAAGAACTAACAATCAAATCTCAGAGTTAAAGGGTTTGCAAACCAACACACCTTTAGGTCGTGGCCTAGCTGTTTCAGTCCTGGCTTGTCGGCGAAGAGTAGCTGGTACAATCTCAGGAGGAAGGTGAAGGAATTCTCTGATGTATGTGATTCCTGAAAGCAAGTCATTTAAAGTGTGATTAAGCCGATTAAATAACATTGCATAATCTCCATGATTAATTCTCTACATGTTGTACAATGTGATGAGCACCCAACTAAAGTTCACACTGCAAGCTTTTTTGACAAATTTAAAGCAAATCCTAATTTGGAAAGTACTGTTCAAGTTTGATTAATGCCTTATACTATGGGGCCCACTTATGTAAAGGGTGCATTACACTATCCAACAGATAAATTGCTAACTGGAATAATTGTTAACAAAACATACTGCACTGTACACCAATAGAGATAAATCCAGTGGATAGCATCTATCCAGTCTTCAAACAACCATGGCCAATTCTTTAAAAATATTACAAAAGTACAACAATCACAGATTACGAAAATTAGGCTTGGGATGCAACAAAATTTGTCTATGCCTTGCTATGAACAATTGGCTATCTATCTTAGTGGGTAGTTGCATACAAATAGGGTCTAGTAGCACAGATTTTGGATCAATATCGGTATCTGGGCAACTGCCCACCTACCCCTCCCCTAAGGTTAATGTTGAGTGGGGGGGGGGGTAGGTGGGCAGTTGCCCAGATACTGATATTGATCCCAGATTTCAATCAAACTTCATCATCATTGCTAGCTTGTTCTAATAATAATTTCTTACCATCATTGGTGAGGTACCAGTAGTACCACTGCCAAGAAAACTTCTCTTGGACATATCCACGAGATTTTAGGGACTACAAAATGAAGACATATTAGTACCACAAAAAAATAGTCTAGCTTCTCTACTTGTTCCCCCATCCTAAAAGAAATAGACATCATGAAAGAAAAATAAAATAATCAAACCTATGTACACCTTGACGTCACTATCTAAATGAGATACCTCATCAAAACAGCAGCACAATTTTATTTACATGGCAACAAGTTGCAACACCCCAGCTTATGAAAAGGTCTGTATGTATTTATGCATACAAAATCAGATTTTTTTTTCTGACTTTTCCTGAACCATTTTTTCTTTTTTAAAACCACACTTTCCAGCCAAATAATGAGGCTAAAATAGCAGAGAAGTTTCAATGATTATCCATAAAATTGAAATTTCTTAGCTTTCCTATTTATAAAATAATGATTTATTATTAAAATTATAAAATAATTGTTGCTTCCAGAGAAACTCATATTAATTCAGCTATTTTTTTGAAGATCTCAACATGAGCGTTTGTTTTAGCTTAGGACAAACTTTACACCTCTTCCCACTTTCCCTGTTTTCCAGGTTTTGATATTCTGATCAGATGTTTCTGTTCTTTGACAAAAATTTTAACACTCTATACATACTCTGTCATGTGTGAAATCAGGATGTTACAAATTGCTAGAAACTAATTGATTACTCAATGTTACTCGATAATACGCAATAATTTTTGATCAACTGAGTGGAGTCCAATTTGGTCTGTAATAATATAAGGGATTAACAAAATTGGATGACCATGAAGCCAGAGTCCAAATTGTAAATCACAAGTATAATTACAGGCAGAATTGGACGACACAAAGTGTGTCACACAGGTGTCCAATTATGGCTAACTGTTCAATTACACTGTCTGATTACAACTCTATAGAATGATTAATGAAAAATGAAGCAGCTAGTGCACCAATCACATTTGCAGAAATTGTAATGGTCATGATTAGCCAAAATAAGCAATAAGTATCAATAACCACAAGATTTAGGCCCAGATTACCTATGATATCAATTTGATTGGCTGAGAGAACAAATGAACATTAACTAAGAATTAAGTAAGGGTTTGTCTTATCGGAAAAGTAAAAACCTCTCCCATTCTTGACCATAATTTGTGATGATTCATTCCCATTTGAAGCAATTTATAAATCTGGAGCTCACACAAACATAGCACACAGAAAAAACAGTGAAAAACATATATACTCTGATGAACGTGTTGTACCTCAACCAAAAGAAACTAGGCTGAGTCACTTCACGTGTGGAATCAATTTCTACGACTATTCTTGCCATGAATCAGCCTGGGTGAATTAATCAGCCGAAATACTTAAGAGTCACCATTTCTAGCTATCTCGGCAGATTTCCAGTATTTCGTTGGTGCCTTTCCGTTGATAACCAAAAACCTTCGCCATCGATTTTTATCGATAATTGATATTAATCGATTACGATCAATTTTATCTAGTATCAAAATTATCAATTTGTATCGTTCTAGCAAAACAAAACCTTCGTATATTACTGATTTTCATACCAGAGCAGCTTTGATGACCTCCAAGTTTGGAACTCCCTCAATATCAGGATGCTTGGCGAGATTAAAATCCTTTTTGGCCACCATGACCCCCTCCTTGAAGAGGTACTCGTATATAGCTATTCGGTTTTTCTTGGGGATCAACATCCTTTAAAAATAAGCGAGCAAGACGAATGATTTAAAAATTCAGTCTTCTGAACGTCATTCACTATGTGAGGGGCTTTGAAATCAAAATACATTCCAGAATTGTGGATAAAGCTTGCTTCACAGAAAGGCTTTTAAAAGAATTCAATAAGCAAGGTAAAATAATAGATAAATTTCACAGAAACTGCGTCTAACATGACAAATTGGTATGAAAAGGTAACAACATTGTACAAGGCATTTTCTTGCATTTCTTTAAGTTTCGCTGAAAAAATTTTCGCGGTAGGAAGTTATATGATATTCAAAATTTTTCATTTTATTGACAATTCGCCAAGTAGTGAATGGATGGTTTAAAATTCTTGTGGATTGCTTCCACACTACTCACTTTCTTCTCCAAGATGGCGACCACAGTGAAAAGAGAACGATTCGAGTATGCGCGAGATCTAGTAGCCTTGGTGGCCAAGCCTTATCGCAGGAACAGGAATATTTGCATATGGCCGTCTGATGAAGTTTTTCTGAGGAAACTTTTTAACCGCTAAATTTTAAAAAGAGATAATTAAATAAGGAAATATTATTTTCGCAAGGTGCAATTGCCTGTACATATTATGGAGAGAGAAAAAAAAATTTTTACCCTCTTACTCCTGGTGGTGATTGATATGTTACTCATATTAGAGATTCCAATATGTTATCTTGCATACAGGCTATGAAAACAGACGAACTTATCAGCTTGAGGGTGTTATCTTGATAAAACACCAAATTCTTCATGCTAATTTTCAAGGAATCGTGTAGGGGTCAGTTGGGAGAAGTAATTATTGGACCTTGGGAGTTAAATGCACTAATGCTTGTTATATTCCATCATGAGGCTTTATGACTAGAGAAAGTATATTTTATCTTATAAATATAATAAATTACTTTACAGAATTTTAACTTTTGTTTCAGTGTCTCTACTTGGATCTTAAGCTTAGCCTTATTAAATGCAATGAAAATACAATTGTGACCCAACATACTGTTACATTTAATCCACCACAAAAATGAACCACAAGGATTCTTTAATATTTCTTGAGTCATATTATTTATCCTACAAAGATAGAACTTACTTTGAGTATATTGCCAAATAAATAGATGTCATATGATGAACATCAGTTTTGTTTGAGAAATGGATTGATCAATAATAATAATAATAATATAATTGTGTTCAAATCTCTGGGAAAAGAGAAACACTATATTTTCTGTGAAAGGTAAACAAAGAAATATTATCCACTTTACTTGTGCTCTTAAACACTCTATGAAAAAAGTCAGGATCACTTCTTCTCTAAGAACTTATCAGTTTTGGTTTACTAAGTACACCATTGTTTAAAACACTCTTACATTGTTACAATACCTATAAACTTAGATCACCCTGGAAAACCCGTAAAAGTCTTACTATGTTTGTAAATAAAAGGGGCAAAGGCAGGATCCATTAGGGTTCTAAACCAGGGTTTTGGCATTTGTATGCATTCCGTGTGGAATTATCATTGATCATTTATCCATTAATTCATCACAAAAGAGAGGAATTCAGAAGCCCACTTGGACCCAAACCCCCGTATAGCTAAGCTCTTTCATAAATACTGTTCTTGTGAAGAGAGGCGTGGATTTTAGCGATTTCCCAATCTCCGAGAAACACTTGGTAGCGGATTCTCAATTTCCACATCTTTTAGATAAGTCCATTGTCGATCACAGCGACATTCAACACCACACTTTTCTGATCCACAAGAAGGACAAGGAAAATGGCAACCGGGACAATTAGTGTCTTGACAATCACACACATCTCTTCCATCGGACATTCGAACGCCTGATCGGTCGTGGAAAGTCTGTTTCTGGGGCCGTCTTCTTTGCCTTTGTCTCCTTTTCGCTCGGTTAGCAGGGTCCTTTTTGATCAGTCTGTTTAATTTTCGCATTTCACGGCGACTTGTATCAGGGTTAAATTCTTCAAGTAATCTTCCAGGATTCTTGAACTTCAGAGAATTCCTTAATTTCTCTGTTTTAGAGCTTTCTGAACCTGTAGATTCCGTGCGAGTGATTTTTGCCGGGTCATTCAGAGAAAATCCCATGAGGATTGGTGTTTCGTCTGATGTTACAAAGCTCGCATCCCCGACGACTGGCAACTTGATACTCTTTTCATCACTCTCTTGTTGTGCTTCTGATGACATTTCACAATTTCCTCAGTTTTTCCAAGGATAGGAAAAAGAAGTATGTCAAAAAAGGAGTAAAAGGTAAAATTCTCCCAAAAAGAAAGTCATTTCTCCATTTTGAACAGACAACTCTTACCCAGTCCAACTGTGCTAATGTACAAAAGATTACTTCCGGCGAGAAGTAACACTTCCGGTGACTAATCACGATGAAATACGAAAATATTTTGCGCAATTTTTTCAAACAAAGAAAACGGAAAAAAAATGACTTCAGGAGTAAGACATAAAACTGAGAAAAAATACCTATAACAATAGCCTGATTCTTCACGCTTTAATGATCCATCTTTTGAAGAAATATCGTTCTGCAGCATTGTGGGTATCAGCGAAATTTCCTTTTACTGTTACATGTTTTTTGTGTTCAAATTCTTTATTCTGTTTAATTCCTCGGGTACAACTTGGAAAGTGAAAATTTTGTTAACGATATCTTAACCTTTTAACTCCCAGATCAAATTTGTAATTCTCCTTACTGTCAACCATACATTCTTATAATGTTAGTTCAGAGAATTTAGTATTAGATCAATTAATTATCCCAAATTGATATTTTTCCTTATTCTCATCACTTTTCTGGTTGATAATGTAAGGAGAAATTCTGTCTCGGTCACTTATGGGAGTTAAAGGGTTAAGGAGAAAAACCGGGATATCTTGTTTACAGTCCAATAATTATGATTGGCTAGTAAACAATGAAAGCTTGTTAAGAAACTATTTCCGGAAATCGTTGCCTAGCTGTGAAGAGGCTAATTTGTTAAAAATTTATCTCTAATGGTGTCCGACGGTAGCGCCGAGCAGCAAATCGTTGTACGAGGAACTCTTTTGTATTTACTTTGAATTGCATTAACGTCACGTCAAAGTGAATAATTTTACGATTTGTTCTTTCCACGTTTCATGTCCTGCAGGCGAGGAGGACAAACTCGACAACATCAGACACTAGCGAGAAGAATTTCGTCATGAAAGAGGTTCGTTGTTTAAGGACCGTCTAAGTCTAAATATTTTCAGAAAATCTTTACCGCTCTTAATTTCGATGATAGTGACGCTCTAAATTACCCTTACTTTGGTAAAATTGCTCCTTTAAAGCCTGTTGTCATTCACTGTTTCAGAAAGACGAAAATTCAAAAGACATGCATGGGGAAGCTCCTTCAAGGCAATCAGCGAAGGACGAGGCGACATCACCTGAACAGCAACCGGGCTTTTTATGGAAAGTATCTGGTGGCGTTTATAACAAAGCAGCCACAGTGGTTGGAGGAGTTGGTTGGGTTGCGGGAACGGCATTATCAACGACGTTTAGCGCTGTATCAGCCGTAGGGGGAGTTGCGCTAACACCATTCAAAAAATCAGCAAAGGACAAGTCTGATTGATGCTGTGTGTCGGAACAAGGGCCCTCTTGAGGAAAATTTCCTGTGGCATAATGCCAAGAGTTCTATTTAGATATCTTTATTGACGAAGACTTTCACATTCACGGACACATACAGAAAATAAGGTAACATTTTGTCGAGTGAAATGGAAAATGCATTAATTTTGGAACCGAGGGACTGGATATATTTCACAGAATTTTCGTGGTATCTCGTTTCACAGAGAATTGATGCTTGCACGCGAAAACAGAATAACTATTTTTTTGTGTGATTTTGTAGAAATAGTAGATAATTTCGTGAACTTGAAATTGTAGAGTAGTGATGAAACACCATTATTTTCAATTTGAAATTTGCTTGCTCAGCTGAGCGCCCCGAATTGGTAAATCTGTCACTGTTTTATAAATTCGCATTTTCCTTTCAAATTTTTAAGTTATACTTGTATACACAAAGGTTTCGAACTACTCTATTTCAGAAAGCTCTGTAATTTATAGCTGATGAACGATAGATAAAAATTGTAAATACAATACTGTTTATATTAATTTCCTTATTGAGAAAGGAAAACCGAATAGAAACTTAATATATTCATTATCCACTGTGAAGGTTTAAAATGAATCTCGGAATTTCATTGAAAATTAAAATTATTATTAAAGTAGAGATGCCTCAGAATTTTATCGGTAAGTTCAAAATGCTTAATCGAAATTGAACTTGTAATTTCTCAGCTAAGAAATTTTGAGATCATAGTTCCAGACAGAACAATTTTATTTCTGCAGACAAGAAGTGCCTAATTAAGTTAACCAGCTGCTTTAGTTGTGGGAAGGTCTTCTAATCAGAGCTGACTTGCAAAATGGTAGCTTCCAACACAGTCCAACCTGTATTAAGTGGTCACCCATGGGGAATGGTGTAGTAACTGCTTAACCCTTTAACTCTGAAGATCTGATTGTTAATTCTCCCCTTAAGCTGCAACACGTCTTTGTAAATTAGTTGCAATAATTTGGTGTTAGACATCTTCTGCCTGAGAATTTGAGTATTCTTATTACCTGTTTGCTGGATTATGTATGGAGATTACGAGGAGAAAATACACGTTAATCATTTCTGAGAGTTTAAGGGTTAATTTAGGTAGACCACCTAATATTGGTTCCATAGATTGGGGTATTATAAAAAACCATACACAATGCCATGTTATGCCTTAATTGACCACTGAATTACAGAACACAAGCAAAAACACTATTTACTTTTATTTTGGGAGATCAACAAGGATTAATAATTACTTGATAGAATATTATTAGTTATACTGGAATGGTTCCACCTTCAGTGTTTGTTCCATACAGGTGGAAAACAATAAAAACAGGCTGTTGGCTCTTATTAAAGTGTAACTGTGATGGCTTTATAGAGGTAACTGCTTAACAGAGGTGAAAATTATAGTGATTAAGAGGAAAAAATTTTGGGACTTTGACACCTGACTACTTTATACAGGGTGACTGCTTAATATAGTGCTGCTTAATGCAGGTTTGAATGAATAATGAAGCTTGAAAAAATTAAAAATTCTACTCTCTGCAAGGGATTTAATTAAAATCCTGCTTGTTGGTGGTTTTACTCAGTGAGAAAAAGAAAAAAGTTTCTCTTCTGGCACTGAAGACTACTTATTCCAGACAAGCCATCAAAAATTTTTTTAAGCTCTGCCCCCAAAATTGAAGAAAAAGAGGCTTTAACTGTCTACAACAGAGATGGGTATTTGGGTCCTAAAACAGAAATACTGATACTGTTTTTGTGAACATTGCATGACTCACCTACACGGGCCACAATAGGCATTTGCCATACCTGTGGCCAAGCTGAGTTTCTCTGCAAAAGTCTTACAATATAGCCTATGACCTTTGAGTAAAATCATGTTTTGTTTGCTTCAGACGGCCATAAATGGTTTTTCTCTCCCAAGGGCCCATGCAATTTTTATTGCAGAGGTCTGACAGTCAGTGCCTTTGCAGAAGTGTTGCTTTGTAAGATCTATGACAAATGCAGGGTAATTTTAGACTTAGGCTCTCTTTCAGGAAGTCCTAGTAAATATTGCTCTTGCCTTAGTAGTTGCATATGCACTGGGAAACATCTGGTCTTTTTTTGTCATCACCCTTGATTACAAGCCATTTAGAATCAGTATTACTGGCCTCTTACTAAGTTATGTAGAGTATGTGAAATTGGTTAACCAACCATTGGCCTTCAACCTAATCCACCCTTGCAGTATGCAAGATGGGTTCTCAGAAACTAACTTTGTCTAACATTCAACAGGTTTTTTACTAATTATATTATCTCAGTTACCCTTTATATAACAACTGATGTTCACCCTTTTACTCCTTATGGAGTGACTAGCACCTAATTTCTCCTCACAACATTACCTCTGAATCACAATTATGAGAATAAACAAGATGAAATGATCACCTGCTAAAGAAGCTCTTGTTGTTAAACAAATTCTCTTTGTCAGCACCTCAGGAAATGTATAGAAAACAGTGTGGAGAATATGCATACCAATGTTAGGGTGTAATAGGTTTAACAAGTTATTGCAAAGTAGAAGGACTGAGAGAGACAAAAGTAGCAATTCCACTGATATAAATATTAAGTTTATTCTATTGTTTTGTTCAGATGGTTTGTATGAGTGCTAGATAACACAACTTTTTGCCGCTCTGGATTTTGCTCATCAAATTCTGAGACAATAGACATGTATATACATTATGAAATATGAAAGGATGACTGACGGTTTTAAATTTTTTCTCAAAATCAATGAACAGTCTATGAGCAGCCCTCCCCCCTTTTGATGTTAGCACAATGCACAGAACTCTGGGAGTGGGATGCTCAAGAAGTAGGGATAGGCCTACTTTTCATGCACATCCACGCTGCTTGCTAAAATCAATTATTTTCCACTGATTTGTTTCACTTTCACAATGGACTTTGCTGAAAAAGAGGGGCAGCTCATAGTCTAGATAACACAAAGATAAGGCCTTTTGATGCCAGTTTTAAGTCTCCTTGTCTCTCTTTGTTCACAAGGTATTATCATGCACAGATGATTGAGGTGATCGAACTTTTTTCATGTAACATTAAAAACTTCTAAAACAAATTAAAATTAACAAGTAAAGCGGTAATTTTAAAAACAACAGTTTTGCATATGAATTTCTAATTTACCAGTATTAAATATGTTTAAAATCATAAACTCCAAAAAAAGACAGATCTGCAACACAAGTTTTCATGGTCATTGGTGATAACAGCATTTCACAGCCATGCAGGTACTTTATAATCACCTCTAAACTTCAACTGTTGTTACAAAGTAAGAAATAATTTAAAACTATGTGTATCATTTAGCTGCATGTCCCCCAAAAGTTGCTATGGCCATATTTCCAGGTGTCCTTTTTAGAAGTTTTAGTCTCATGGTGTCAACTGCTTTTTCTCCAACTCCATCAGCTTTGATCTCTACATTATAGTTGTTTGCCTGTAAAGAAACAAGAATACTTGTTTGACCTTCTGCCCTACAAGAAAGATTTTTCTTAGTGTAGCTCATTAAGATTTAATATATTAAAGTTCACAAGGCAACCTGGTGGACAATCAGACATAGTTTAACCATAATTTGAACATACTGATAAAGGCACCAGGCAGGAGTGTGGAAACATTAGGTCTATGATTGTAACTTCTTGGTTATGTTCATTAAATCTTTAAACCAGAGTAGCATCAAACCATGTTTGATTGTCCACCTGATTGCCTTGTGAACTTTAAATATATCTTATTTGGGAGAAAAGTATGGTCAAACTGTTGTTACAAGGATCAACCAGCTTGCGAACATCAGAGTCTGCCTTGCTAATTATCGCTGTCTTTTGTACTACCTGATTCCTATTTCCACCTTGTCAGAAAAAGGCAGCTAATTAGCAAGCATATAAAAAGACCTCTTGATGCAGCAATTAGATCACCCCTGATGAAGGCACTAGACAGGAGTGTCAAAACATTGGGTCTCTGAATTGTAACTTCTCAGTTACATTCATTAAATCTTTAAACCAGAGTAGCATCAAACCATTCCTCATTAAGATTTGTTGCTCCCTTTTTGGCGATCCTTCTCCCCTAAGTTTTGCATTTAGATGGATGCATTTGGTCCTGTTCAGCTCAAAGCTGGTTTAAATGGAGGCCTGTATAATCAATAGCACTAGTAGTTGTGTTCCCTACTTTTTGCAACAAAGTGTGTGGGTTTTTTAATTTCTCCTGTTAACCAGTATGGAGAAGATGCAGGAGATAGGGCCTAAGTTTTATCATTCTTATCCAAGAAGACTAGAAAGTCTAACCATATGAGAATATCTTCTCTTTCTGCCATTTTTATTCTAAAATATTTAAACTTTTCTTGATCTTTGGAATAAAAGGATAGAAACATTTAGGACAAGGATTATTAACAACTCTCAGACTTAAAACTTTTGAAAACTAAGATGATGTGAGAACTCACCAGCTGCAATGTTGCTAGAAAAAACCTACATATTTCAAATGGTTCCTGTGCAAATAAAAACAGAAAACAAAAAGATCACAAAAAACGGATTACTAAACCCTTCTTATACAACTCTGGTGTGATTTCTTGCCAATGAATACAATAATAAGCTCAACTCCAGTCACAAATTGGTTTAAAAACAAACCTTTCTGTTGCTTTCTGAGCAAAACATTTAAGCCAAATCTCTTGTAAGAATTAGGCTACTCATTAACTGTGACAAAGTCATGAATTCTTGTGAAAGAATGTAAATATTGGATGCAGTTGGGATGTATATTACCTTTTCATGGGCTAGCTGTCTAAAATCTTGATTACTATTGCCTGTGAAAAAATGTTCAGAACACAAAGTAAATTCACAATTGTGTATTTCAGTAGCAGATCCAGGGAGGGGTGCAAGGGTTCTGGACCTCCCCACCCATCTAGTCAGATTTGTGGGTTTGCTTTTACTACCTGTCTGGCACCCAAATTCTTGAAAACCAAGACGGCTGGCTGGCTAATTGTTTTGTCTGGTGCCGAAGGGGCATCATTTAGTTGAGAAGTAATGTTGACCCTGCTACCAAAAATTCTTCAGTCCAAATGGAAAGGGAAGAGGGAGGGGTGTGTGTGGTGGAGAACTAAGATGCAGACAGTTTAAGAAACTTGTTGCAGTAATTAATGAAGAGAGATGCACATAATTGGAAGCATTGAATTTTAAATCTGGGTTATAATCCTGTCTTAAGATTCAACTGTTAAGTCACTATGGCCTAAAATACTTTTGCTGCTATCCTTGAAATTCTCTGATGTCATTTCCACTGTGTGGTTCTAAGACAAATGTTTGCATTTACCCTCTCACTCCCCACATCTTGTTGGTAATTCTCCTTACTCTTTGATGTACAATTCTTATGCTGTTAGTTCTGAGAATTTGGCATTGGATCAATTATTAATTCCCTGATTGATATTTTTCTTTATTCTAATCATCTTTCTGTTTGATATTGTATTGGTATTGTAAGGAGAAATCCTGTCTAGGTCACTTGTGGAAGTTAATTAAAAGCTAAGATAAAACAACTTTCTGAAGCAAAGATGATGCAAGTGGTAGGTGGGCTCATTTAAAAACAGCAAGATGTCTTCTGGCAGAGAAGTCACTGCACAATAACAATTCTCAAAACAAAGATGGAGTGAGTGAGAGAGTAAAGCTTTAAACAACGGCAGTACAGAAGCCATTGATTTGGAGTTTGTTTTACCATACTCTACACTCGTTACCTTTAAATGAATCAATAATTTCTTCTCCATACTTGTGAATATCAAATGGCCGATGTGTTTCCTGCAAATGGAGTAAGATCAGTAAGTTAACCCTTCAACTCCCAAGATTTGATGGTTAATTATCCCCAAGAGCTGCAACACATTTCTTGTAAATAAGTTGCTGAAATTTGGTGTTTGATTGAGATTGACAACTTCTACCTGATAAGTTTGAGTGTTTGCACTACCAGTTTGCTGGAAAATGGATGGATATTATAGAGAGAATTTACATGTTAATTACCAGTGGGAGTGATACAGTTAATGACAAATTTACCATCGATAATGGTGGGAGAATTTGATATAAAAAATGCATTAAAAAAATAATGCATCTTGGTGCTTTTACTTTGCAAGGCTGTCCACTTGTGCACCAGAAGTGAAAATCAAGTTGCATCTGGATTATAGGTGACACATCTCTTAATGCTTTTAATTTATAATTCACCTCTTCTGTTAATACAGGGACAATTCTCTCTTCCCATTCTCTGACTCTTCTACTCAACTCTGTTTCTTGAGCATACTGTTGACGTGCCTCCAAAAGGTAACTGTCCTGTGTAGCAGGATCAAGTAAATGGTTAGCAAACAGGCACATCAGTGCTCCAACTGCAACTTTTTTCACCATGGTTTGAAGAACAGTTTTTGCTTGTGAATTTGCTGCAGAGTCTCAGTTTGACAACAAGAATCACCAAGTGAGATTAACATTTGAATGAAATACCATTACCACTCTATCATTTTCCTATATATATTGCCTCCTCCTTCTTCATTGTACAAGATTTGGCATGAATTTTCATGAATAATTTACAACCAAAATTATTTTTTTTAAATACAAGTGGTCTGATTAACAGTTTAGAAATCAAGTAATATTACATTTTTCTTCTCTGGCAACTGAACTTTTCATCTGACAACCATTTTATGACTCCAGGTTGCCAAATGGGGATTTTTACAAGCCAGTGACCACAAAGTCCTGCATATAGGTTTAGAGACAATAAATGTTTGAAAATTGTATCAGTTTTAAGTTATTTGATAGCTTTAACTAATGGAAAAAGAGTAACACTCACCACATATTTTCTAACCATTTCTTCATAGCTTGAAATAACTACACCATCTGCAGGTTCCTCCAGTGCTGTGAAATTAACAGAACAGCTTTTGAATCCAACATGTGGGTTAAAGGTCACTCCCTTGTTCCATCTCTTATCAACTTGAGAACCCAGGGCTGGCCAGACAACGGACAAGGTCTAGTCAAATCTAGGTTTTCTTCCAGTCAACTCCTACAATGGCTGCACATTTTGTCTCATTGTTTACCCATGTAAAGATAAATTTAGTTCCAAGCTAAGTTCAGGCTTTAACTATGACTGTCACTTTTTGTGCATTGAATTTGAGGCTGCATGTACAACAAAAGTGTGGTAAATATATAAAGGGGGTGAGTTCCTAAAGAATCTGTGGTGGAAGATTATAACAGGGTAGCTCTGACAAAGGGCTAAAAAACGAAACATCAGCTTTGAAACTCTTTACCATTGGCCAGTTGATAATACCAATTTACCTTGTGGTAAATATAGTTGTTTCATAAAGGAGGGAGTGGGGAATTTATGGAGTTATTTGGATTCGGAAGACATAAGAGAATTGAATATGTTGTTCTGTTCCATTTCTTGTTCTGTAAATACTGTAATAAAAAGAACAAATTTTAGCTTAATTTTTACCCATTGGCTCCAGAACTTCAGCACTTTCAAGGTCCAACCCTTCATCTACCCCTCCAAAATCATCACCATCATCATCAAAATCAGCTGGATCATCACATCCAACTCCATTGTCATCATCTGAGAGGAATAAACACAATCCAATAATTTAACCCTTTAACTCCCAAGATGAGATTGTTGATTCTCCCCTCTAGCTGCTACACATTTTCTTGTAAAATAGTGTGTGTTAGATCAAGATAACAACTTCTACCTGATGGGTTTGAGTCTTCACCTGTTTGCTGGATGATGTATGGATATTATAGGGAGAAATAACATGCCAATCTCTTATGTGATTTCAAGGGTTTAAGGGAAGACAAACAGAGGCTTAGCAAGAAAGTTTAGCCTGCAAACAAGTCCTCATTATTGGTACTGCAGGAGGCATGTTTCTCTGCTGCCAGCAGTTTTGAGATGAGGTAGGTAGAGGTTTGCTGGGAGGTTTGGCACTATTATTGAGTGCTGTACCCCCTTTCAAAACCTCTTGCTGGCTGGCTGGTATGCTCAAGGTCTTGTACTTTCTAATGGTTGAAGAAACACTAGTGCCATAGTGCTATTGAAGACAACGAGAAGAAAAAGGTTAGGCCAACACTACCATTGACTCTTACCATATACTCGCCCATCTGCATTCTCTTCTTTATTTTCTACAATTGAGTTCAATTCCTCAATTTCCTCCTTGCTTGCAACCTGGGACTGAATTAAAATGTGGTTTTATCTGAGGTATATTGCTACACATCATAACAAATATTCTTTGAGGGATTTTCAAACTTGAAAGTTTCTTTTGGTAAAAAGCACAAAGCATAGACTTCTTACCAAAACCTTCCTCAGTTTGGCATGGAGTTTTTGTTTCTCTCTGTATTCTGCCCAATACAAGTATTCAAACTCTGTAAAATTAAATTTGTAGCAAAATAAATACAGCTGCATTGAAGGTTCACCCATTAACAGCTTCATGAGAAAGATTCACTCCAAGCAGTAAACAAACAAGCATTACTGCATACCTGGAAATGATGGAATTTTGAGACTATTTTTGGACATCTTTGATGCATGTGAGTAAACTGCAAAGAAAAGAGTAAATGTACAAAGTTGTGGTGATTTATTGTATTAAAGTTCTACAAAATCAAAGAAATAACAGTTTCTCTTGTGATATGGTCACGTTTCCTTTACACCTTAACATCAGTATGCATATTCTCCATACTGTTCTTTATACATTTCCTAGGGTGCTGACAAGGAGAATTTGTTTACCAATCAAAAGCTTCTTTGGTTGGTGATCATTTCCTTTATTCTCATGACCTTAATGTGTGATTCTGGGGTGATATTGTTGGGATAAATTAGATGCTGGTCACTCTTAGGGTTTAAAGAGTTAAGAAATTGTAAATAGTAATATTTTGTTTGTATACTGTTGTCAACCCTATAACCCCTAAGACTCATTGACTGGGATCAAATTCTCCTTACAGCATGACTGCTGAATCAATCACAGAGGTCATGAGAATAAGGAAAATAGTGGTATACTAACAAAGCTTGTGATTGTGAAACAAATTCTCCCTGGAAGTATCATAGAAACTGTATAAGGAGCAGTATGGAGAATATCAATAATGATATAAGGATGTAAAGAGTTATTCATGAGGCAACAAGGTTGAATGATTGTGCATTGCCATACAGAGTAATTAGCATAATGCTTTGCTGAGACTGTTTTACCCTCAACACCTGTGATTGGTGCTTTCAATTAACCCTTAACTGACTGGCTTCTAATTTCTCCTTATTTCTCAACCTTGAATCAAATGTAATGGTCATGAGAATAAAGGAAACGATCACCAACTCCATAATGTATCAAACAAATTCTCCTTGTCAGTATCAGAAGAAATGTGACGAGAAAAGTGTGGAGAATTTCAATAACAATGTTGGGGTGTAAAGGATTAATGAAGAATGGAAGTTTATTGTTGAAAATTTGTACAATATATAGAGGAAACTTTGTCATTAAGGGTGAGTATGTTCTACAAAGTGCACAATGTCATACTGGTGTCTCATCTTCAGCCGATTTTACTTACAAGCTTGGGATATAAATTGATTGATAGGAACAAGTGTAGGTTCTTTATTTTCTTCTTTACGCTTTCTTTTCTTTTTCTTCTGATGTGATGTCAAAGATGAAGGCTTCTTGAAGGGTTTACCTGCAGAATAAATTCAATCACTGTAGTTTTAACCTTAGGAATGGAATACACAATTTTCAAGGAGAGTTGGTTACGAGAAAATAATCATTAATCATATTGTCACTGATGGTTTCTACAAAACTATTATACTACGACTTGGAATATTACTACTCCTCCCTGAATGAGATGATAGTTCATCTCAGGTTATCACCCCCACCCCCCCCCCCCCCAGCATTTTATCAAGCTTCCCTGGCAATTGTGACTGAGTGACAGCTGACCTTTCTTAAATGGTTTTTCTTGTGCAGTACCCGGATCGTGAGGATCCAACATTTTCCAGGGATCTTTGAACTGTAAATTAGACAAAAATGAATGATTAAGATAATGGTAAAAATAAACCAGTCCAGTAGCAAATTTGTTAGGATGTACTGTATTACCTTGAATAAGCACTTATCTAAAATTTTGGCTAAATGGGGGTGTGCTTTTTGGAAGGAGGCTGCTTAATCAAGAGGGTGCTTACTATTCTCCTGAACTGATTCAGCTGCAGTTGAAGCTGTCAAAGTTATAAATAAAGTAGCAATAGAAACAGGTTTTTCTGTGTATCCCTTCTAGTGACAAAAATGGAGGAGAGGGGCACATATTTGAGTGGGATGCTTTTTTGATATTCTGGCCTTGGGGGAGGGTGCTTTTTTGTGGGAGGGAACTTGTATGAGGAAATACTGCATGTCAGAACTAGACCAATTGGTTAAGATTAAGGTTAAGGTTAAGGTTTCAAACTAAAGTAAAGTAATGAAACATCGGCCACATGTCACCAGCCCATTCTAAATAGAAATTAATTGCCATTAGTTAAATTTAAGTCATTAACCCTTTATGTCCCAAGAGTGAGCAATGAGCAACTTCCCCTTATGACATCAAAACATTGTAAAAACAGCAGTTCATAAATGAAAGAAAAATATCAACTTGGAGTATAAATGAGTTTAATTTATAACCAAATTTTAAAATATTTTTAAACACAAATGAATGACAGACTCTCGGGAAAATTAATTAAATAGAATTGAATACTTGGTTATTACATTTCTTTAAAGAAACTGTTAAGTTATGTTGAGGGAGAATCAAACAAAATGGTCTCGGAAAAAACTTAACTCACAGGCTGTGCTTGTACAACTTGTTTTGTTTCAGGTCTTGCTCTCAATGCTCTTCTTTCTTCCTGATCATCCTATGATTTGTGCCAAAACATTTATAATCAAACCTATCTCATTACAAGATATCTTTAAAAAAAAAAAGAAAACTTGAAAATCCACAGTCTTGGCACAATATACATAAAACAGCTTCAAAAATTCCTTAATGTACTTCTATTTACAAACAGACATAATCAAAAAGCTGTTTAAAAGATTGGAGCAAAAAGGTCTCAAAAGCATAGCGAATCTTTTTTTTTTCTGAAACATCTCATCTCCAGAATCTTACATCATTGAATCTGATTGGCTAATTGGGCACCCATAACTGGTCCAGCTTTTCACAATGCAGACCAAGGTATGAAATATTTTCTGTGTCATTTGCAGCAAAGCAGAGGAAACAATAACAGTAAATAAATAATCTATTAACCAGTCTAAGTTGGTCTGTCTGGGAAAAAAACTGTGGTCTTGAGTACAACCCTTGCCCTTTTGGCTACAGTCAAGACCTCAGGCACAGTTTTTTTTTCCTCATATGAACCTCCCACCTGGTAAATAACATATATGTATTCACCCCTTCCAATAGGAAACTTGGGGAGTTTGGAGCTATATTTCTGGATTCTGGATTCAGAAATTCAAATCAATGTGTGGTGTTTTTTGGGCATGACAATTTTACTCTTGCAGAGCGTTTGTCAATCCATAGGGGTATAACAGGTTTCAATAACTTCTTCCATAAGTGGCTGCTGCTAGCAAAACTCAAACACAAATGCCAGATAGCAGCAAAACATTCTTACAGGAGGTGGTAGAATACTGGTAACCAGCTTTTACTAAAAACTCCTGAGATATAGCTGACTACCTGTAGCAGCAAAACGTTTTACTGGAGGTGGTATAGAATGCTGGTAACCAGCTTTCATTGAAACCCCTTTGATATAGCTGACTACCTATAGCAGCATTAAGTCTTACAGGAGGTGGTAAAATGCTGGCAACCGGCATTTATTGAAACCCCTGGGATATAGCTGACTACCTGTAGCAGCAAAAAGTTTTACAAGAGGTGGTAGAATGCTGGCAACCGGCATTTATTGAAACCTCTAGGATATAACTGACTACCTTTAGAGTGTCTAGGAACCTTACCAAATGCATAAAAAGGGTGGGAACAACCTGTGTGAGGCAGCAGTACTTGTAGTTGACTTATGTTGGGGAAAGTGGGATAAGATTTGACAGAGTGGAATATCATCTGTGTTCATAGAAAAGACAACCTCTCCTCACATTGCCTCTCTCAACTCAGGAGTATAAATTGGTACTAGCAAACTTCAAGGGGAACTGACAAAATGCTAAAGGGAGATCTCCAGTGGACCAACTTCATGTTTGGATGAAGTACCAGCAATTATCCCAGTTATTACAAACTATAGACATTAGGATACATTGCTACAGATATGGGGCAATTCTAGGAATCTCATGACAAAGCCAACACCTTAATACAACACTAGATGAGTAATGAAATAGTACAATAACATTAAAGGCTTAACTTGTCTTGAAGAGATAACTAATTTTTATTTTTTCACCTCTGTCTCCTCTGTAACAAATTCATTGCAATTTTTTTGAGCATTGTGACAGTCATCAAGTGCATCATCATCCATCAGTTCAGGTGGATCAAAATTATCATCAGGGTCTAAAAGAAAGGAAGTACCTAGTTCTTCAAACCTAGAAAGTAAACTACTCTTAACATACTGAATTGTGTAACAGGAATTATGATTTGTGGGAATGGACAGTCCCTTGCTCATAAATTCTCATGGTATTGGCTGGTACACAGGACCACTGAACAAGGTGTTGCACTTGATGAATCATAATCTAATGGAAATACATATCAAAATGGAATATAACTACTGGTAAGAGTAGTTACTATCAAGTAAGTCCTTGTTAAAATCTATAAGCTTAGCTCGCCTAGAACTCTGAAAGTTTTGAGGGTAGTGAATGCAAAATCCCTTTGAGGAAATGTTGACACATATTGTCTTCCTATAATGACCTACAAATTTTAGCACGTTCAAACCATTTACAGCACAAATTTTGTAATTGCATTCACTGACTTTTGATTGGCTTAAATTCCAAGATATAATGAAAAAATAAATTTCAGGAATGAATTGAAGAGACTTGGCCAGATAAAAACTTGAAGAAAGGGAACTTTACTAACCGGGAAGTTCTAAAGCCTCATAACTTTCAGCCACATCCAGGCCATGGTTGGCAGACTGTTCATGAGTTCTAGGTTCAAGACCTGGACAGAGAAAAATGGATGTTCATTTGTTTACTATTAATTAGCAGGTAAACTTGATTTATTTCCCACAAACCTGACATGACTGATGGAGTTGCAGGCTTCAGTCCTCTGAAGGAGTCATCTATTAGTGAAAGGTGTGTCCAGTCTAAAAGCAGGGTGCCAGTTGGACCATGGACAATGCATGTGTTCATCTGTCGACAAAATGATTTAAATTCTTATAATTACACTGCTGAATAAGGTAATGGTTAGTGAGTTGCACATGCTGGGGGCTTCAAGCACTTATCAATATACATGTTAATTCAACTGCTGAGATCATAAATGCAGTTTTGGTTAATAGCATTAAATAACCTTTAACTCCCAAGATCTGATTGTTACTTCTCCTCTCCAGCTGCTACACATTTCCTTGTAAATTAGTAGTAACAAGAATTTGGTGCTGAATCAAGATAACAACTTCTAACTGATAAGTTTGAGTATTCCTCATTACCTGTTTGCTGGATAATGTATGGATATTGAAGGGAGAAGTAACATGTTGATCACTTTGAAGAGTTAAAGGGTTAATAAGTCACAAAGGCTGTGGCTTTGATCACTTATTAAAATAATTCAATAAGTGAGAGTGTACAGTTTTAATCACAATATTAGTTGATTATGGTTTTCTTAACATGACCCTGGAAAGTCTGTGGCCCATCCGAGGGATTTCTCAGAATTTCTTTTGATGATAATCATGGTCTAAAAAATTAAAATTTATAGAAATAATTTGAAAATTTAAAGCTTTTTATACCTTAAAATCATTCTTTCTTCCAATAGCTTCACCAGTGCGACTAAAGAAAAGAAAAGAAAAATTGTCAATTTCTTTTGATACATCACAGTTCAAAGCACACAAACTCTCATGTTAACCAAATATTAGATTTTAGTCACCTCCTAGGATTAATAATGGCACAAGTTTTATTGAAATCACAAGTATAACTTCAGATCAAAATTGCTTGACACAAAGTTAAATAATCACTTTATAACATCCACTGAAATTGCAAAATTCAGGCATGCAACTACAGGACCTTTTAATCTGTACAAGTATTTTATTGAACCACTCTTGCACCTGGTTTATGAAAAGTTGCACAAACTTGCTTTTCATTTTCCTGTAATTCTATTGCTTACTTTAAAATTATCTGTCTAATTGATTGTTTGTTTATCTGATTGGTTGTTGTGTTTTAGTACAGCTTTCACATTGATTTGGAAAAAGATGCAATTTAGAGCAAAACATGGTGCAATTTGTATAGGTAATCACATGATTTTGAGTGCAATTTGGAATAAATAAGCACAAGTAAATTTTTTTAAAGACTAACAAAATAGTATGAGCCCATAGGGTGAGTGCAATTTGTGGTCTTTGAAAAAATTAACAAGTGCTTATTTATTCCAAATTGCATGAGAAAAATCATGTGATTACGTGTTAATAATAAACATGAAAAAATACGAGATAGCTTATCATAATTAAGCATAAGCAAAGTGCACACATCAAGTGCAAAAATAATTTATTCAAACATGTGTTTGGTCAAAACAACTGCGTACAATCAAAACAATAATATGCAATGATATCTTCATATCTTTAAGGTGCAAAAAAGTTCAAAGTCCAGCTAAACAGTTCAAGGAATTGTTCAGTCTGTGTCCGAATCACTTTTGATGAAATGGAATTGTTGTTTCTGAGGTTTAACCATGTTTGTTTTTTTAATTTTCGCATTGGATCGCTTGAGCAGTGTGTTAAGCTGGGTCAGTTTGTAATTTTCGATTTCCATGGCAATTCCCTTCTTTAAACACCACTTTTTCCAAACTGACAACCAAAAAGCAGTGCTTTTTACAGTGTTTTTGTTGTTTGAGCTGTTTTTCAGCCACAGTAGTGAAAGAAAACCTACCTAAAATGCTGGCCATTGTTTCGCTCACAAATTTTCAAATTTTGTTGGGACATCCGAGGCTCACATTTGATTAGCTGTCTGTGAGTTTCTTTGATTATTGACCAATCAGAATGTCTGATTTGTTACTTTCTTTGCACTAAATTAACCCTCTCCTGCACTGAGTTAACTCTCTTCTGCTCTAAATTACCTGAAAACTGCATTTATCTTAACCAATCAGAACTGAGTGTAGTAAATAAATAGCACTGATGCGAGCCAATCAGATTCTAAGGCTCACCAGTGATTTCAAAATGGATATAACCACTAAACATGTACCTTAGAAGCACATCTCCTCTTTCTTCCTCTGGGAGAGGTATTAAGGCTAACGGAATCCTAGGCACAATCAGTGAACTCTAAAAAAATTAGTGTTTAATCATTAACAGGTGATCTCTAAATACTGCTCTTCAGTAGTAATTCAGATAGGGCCCACAACTATGATACTTAGAGATAACAAACTCAGAATTGATTTGTCTTGTAAAAAATTAGGACAAAATTTGCCACCACAGGAAAGAGGAAGCCCCTTGATAGTACCCATGCTCCCAGCATGTGGCCTCATAACTTAATTGGTAGAATCACCCAATTAGTATCTGGGCGGCCTGGGTTTCAATCCTCTCAAAGACTGAATTTTTTCAGAATTCTATTCTGTAATTACAGTTTTCCTATGAGGATCACTGCTTTACTTGATTTTCATCCACAGGCAAAATGAAACTTATTACATTAAAAACTATGAACTTAGATGAGGGACTCATCAATCCACACAATCAAATTGCAAAAAGTTCATTACTGATCATCTATGGTTCAAAATATGATTTAATTCACATACAGGGATTCCAAACAAGCCAGTGGCCACTGGACTTCTGCCCTCTAATCAATAACATGTTGCGGGTTACTGTGGTCAAAACAATTACCTTTTGGCCTTTTATGAACTTTTCACAGTCACATGGTTTGCAGAGTCTAATGCCTACTTCAAAACATTTTGAAACCCCCCTGCACATATTACTGTATTTGTGAAAATTGGAACAAATATTGCAATCTTGTAATACTTGAAGAGACATTTGTAAGTACCTTTCTTTCAACATTGTCATCTTCATCTTCCTTCAAATCAATATTCTTTGATACTTTTATGTCATCCCAAGAGCGATACTGCAACAAAATAAGAATCATAGAATAAGAAAGATAAGTTTTGAGCTTGGTAAAGAAATAGCAAAAGATGTTGACATTGCTGATCCTAGCAGTACACAGGATGAGTGTCATATATGAACTTTGTTATGAGCTTTGCTCACAATAGAGCCTCTTTGAGCCCAGTGATAGAGCATCACAGCGCAGAATCTGAAGGTCTGAGGTGCAACTTGTCATGGGAACTCAGAATTTTTTTCTATCTCACACTTGTGACAAAACAATAAAATGTCTTTCTCTAAAAACGGATCAAGTTTTAAGATTTAGCTAAGTAAGGGAAAGGGAGAAAAACTTTAATGAACACCATGTACCTCTTTAGTATGCCCCTTGGCACTCTTCTTCCCTTGTTCAACTGAATCATCTGTTGATGCTTGTTGTAGACGTCTGGGAGACAACAGAAGGATACAGGTGCATTAGGTCAGGTTGGGGAATGGTATTATCTATGAGATCTAGTCAATTCTTGGACAAAAGGTCAATTGACAAATCACTGAAACATAACAGAAATGTACGACAACAAACTTTTGAGGCATTGCCTACATGTTACCAATTTATTGGTTGACACACTGCCAGTGAATCTGCCCACACATGACCGAAAACATTTGCCAACACAAACACTAAATAGGACTGTTTGCAATTTTACAAGTGATCTGCTTATCATACAAAAAACAAACAAACAAACAAAAAACATTACAAAAATAAGTCAAGTCAGTCCATCCTTTGTATGCATTTGAGCAAATAAAGCCATGGCCACTGCTGCCTATCCTTCACTTTCTTTCTCAACTCTCCAAAACTAACTCCAAACTCCCTTCTCCCTTCTTCAAACATCCATCACTAGGTCTTTCACAATTAAGGGGCTACATTAAAGTGTCTTCTGCTATGCATATGTCATAGTCACAGGTATGAAAATAAACATTTTATTAACAGCTGTGTCACCCTGGTAAGGGAAAACATAGGCTCTTGATCTCATCATCAGAACTAATGACTTACTTTTTACTCGCTATTAGATCCAACGTTTGATAGACCAGTGAGTACAAATATTCCACCTACAACAGAGATATGAGGCTTTAGAAAAATATTAAAAGATATTAGGATATTAAAAATACTAGGATATTAAAAATACTAGGATATGAGGCATTAGAAAAAGAGGTCCTTTTACCCGTCATGTAAATCAGTATAGACCCACGGGATGGATCATAGGTTAAAAGTCAAAGTGGCATGGAATCAAGGGAGAGGATTGCTTTGATACGCGGTTATGTTACGGTACATGTACTTACCTTCTTGCTGTAGATACAAGTTGATCCTTGGATAAGAAGCGCTGCTTCAGCAAAATTCATGGTGGTCTTCCCTTCATCAAAAGATATTTTGATCTTTTCGATCTAAAGCAAATGTTGTTTTGTACAGAGAAAGTACAACCATTACTGTGCCGGACTAATAAAAAGCGCTCATAAATAAACAACGTATTTAGTAATGCAACTTTGGAGAACAAGAGCCGCAATGGTAACCTTTGGCGCTATATTTTGCACAAAATTGTAGAATTTTTCCCTGCCAAGATAGATTAAGGAATCAAAGGCGATTTTATTTCACTTATAAGCGTAAAGTTAACAGTTGATTTCAGAACGTTGGCTCACCTCAGCCAAGTATTCTTCCAGTTGAGCAGCGACATCTACGTCCCAATTCTTTGTCAGATCACGGATCGGCTGCAGTAAATGACTATACCGGCTAGTTACGTCGCTTGAATCACTGCTTGCTTCTTGAGAAGGCATGATCACCGCGAAGATATTCAGCCAAAACTCAACCAAAACATGACTTCCAAAGCGCTCACGAACAAAAAGAAATTTCCCGCCATTTTGCTAAGCTCCGAGTATGCGTCAGATGTGCAACCGCTGATAAGCTCCACAGTATGCAGACTCACGTCTATACCTCGGGGAACATAAAACTTCATGGCTGAATGCCACCAAATGGGGCTTGTTGTACGAAGCGTAGATGAGACAGAAGAGCGAGGTCGCCTAGGGAGGATAACAAGCCACCAGCATGTTTACAGATTCTCATGTCGTTTGTATTTAAGACCCAAAATTAAAGTTTTTTGGTCCACACTCTTTCCCATTGCTATTAATTACTGAGTTATATGTCCCAACCTCTTAGAGAGGCTTTCCTTACAGAGCATCAGCTAACACGCTGGGGTCATCCGGTTTCCACCGTGCGTTTGCTTGGGAGCATCGTCTCATGATTGGGTTTCGCCTTACATTGACAACCGCTTATGACAAGAGTTATGAAAAACCCCTAACACATGTAGCATACCGTGGCGGTATGGCAACGAAAGAGAAAATTGAAAACAATAAAAGACTCAAATTAATGGAGATATCAGAATCATTTTAGAAAGCGTGGATGGGTAAGAAAGAAAAACTCAAAAAGGAAAGAAAATTTAAGGTAACAAGGGATAAGACACAGAAAGGAGACATCATACCGAGATGGAAAAGGAAAATACAAGTCATAACTAGTTTGCATCATTCACTGACGAAAAAGGGATTTTTAATTTTCCTGAGCAAATAAATAATAAATTATCAATTCCGGGTTGAATTAATAAATACAAAGGGAAAAGGATTCGGACTGAATAGACAAGACCAACGGGCAAAGTTTCTTAATTAGGCCGCGCAATCTGGCTATTATTCAGTCACTGCAATCTCTTCGGCGGAAGGAAACGCCTCGCCGGTAAGCGTATGAGTGCCAAATCCCTGCGATTTTTGCCAAAACGTCCTTGACGGAACGATTAGACGGCTGAATCTGAACTTACAGCCAGTCTAGCCATCTGCGAATTGTTCACTGCCGCTCCTTGCTTTACAGCGATGACAGGGATGCGGCCAGCTGATGAGCCTCTGACGACTGAACATTCATTCAATGCTTCTTTTGCGAGTTATGCTTTTTTCTGAAGAAGATAAGACAGTACAAGGTTTGGTTGCATTTAGTGAACCTAAAGAGAAAGTATTTGCAACGGTAAATGAAATGAAATAATCACAACAATAAGCCAATGAGAACTCAGTGTAAAAAAAGAAAACGACTCAGGGCTAGAACAGGAAGGACTGAGTCGCTGTTGGTTATGTTCCAATACCACATTAGTTTGCAAAATGGGAAGTGTTTTCTTTTCCAAATAAGACCATTATGAAGCAAAATCAATGCAAACCCAATTTAAATCAGCTTTTAACTGAGTGTCGAAAAACCTATACCAAAATAATCCCAGCGACCAATGGGAACAAAGCTTTACGATGTCATTAGCCAATTGGAACTCAAGTTAACAAGCAAACTACTTGAAGCGCGGGAAAACGCGAATGACCACGTCCCGATTGTTTTTTTAGTTTGGTATCTGATTGGTTAATAGGATGACGCGAATTTTCTGGACCAATCATAGAACAAAGTTAAGCAAACCAATGCAATCGCGGGTTACTTTCGACACTCAATTGAAAATTGCACTTTTTTCGACACAACTAAAAATTGTGACTGAGCTTGGATGAAGCAAACAATGTTACATTAAAAGTTTGCATCTCTGAATGCCTTTGTGTTGTTCTCAAAGAAGAACTGTCTATTCAGCTTACCTTAACGGAAGGCATTCTCGTCTTCCATAACATCAAACATCTTTGATAACTTTCTTGAAGCTTGCAAAACACAAAGCCACACCATGTCGTGATTTTCTCACATAACACCCTGCTCATCTCACGCAGTTTATTCATACAGCCAGTAACATTAATTTGCTTCCAACGAGAGACATTTTTGTTCGTCGATTCGTCCGCAATGTCTGTGTCTTCCTCCCTGTCAGAAGCTTTTGAGGCCGCCTCACTCTTATCGTGAACTCTAAATAAAGACAGCGTGCTAGAGACGGGGAAAGGAAGCATGTAAGCTTGTGAAACGTCCGTTTAAAATTAATCTAAGACGGTCATAAAGAGCATATCAATTCCTCCCTCTGGCCTCGTTTCTAAAAGAATGAAAAAGAGGCAACTTTCTCCGTTCCAATTTCATTTGTTCCTCACCAGAACTTTCTTCCAGTCCTCCTCCACCAAACTTTGAGCACCAGACACGTGACCACAATGAAGAGAAGAGCATTGATGAGGGTAGTGGGTGCAATTCGTCTATGAGCCTCCCTCAAGTTCCGTATCAGTGCATAAAGAAAGCCCCACGTGTTCTCTGGCTTAAAATTTGGCTGAAACAAAAATTTCATAAGTCATCGAATGCTTCGATGCGAGCTCAACTGTGTCTAAGTTTGAAATTTCAACATTTTTGAACGAAAATAAGCTGACTCCGCTATAGAACCTAACTGTCTCCTTTCGCTTTCATAGACACTATAACTGAGTTCAAATTAATTTTCCCTTCTATTTGGGAGACACTAAACTAGATAAAAAAAACTAATTTGATCACAGAGTTTCGACGCCTGGCATATATCGACCTTCTAGTTATCTTTTTAACCCTTTAAACCCTAAAAGTGACCAGCATCTATTTTCTCCCTACAATATCACTCCTGAATCACACATTAAGGTCATGAGAATAAAGGAAATGATCACTAGGGAAGGAATATTTTGATTGGCAAACAAATTCTCCTTGTCAGCACCTCAGGAAATGTATAAAGGACAGTGTGGAGAATATGCATTCTGATGTTAGGGTGTAAAGGGTTACGAGAACTACTTTTCTCGTCTCGT